>NW_028263374.1:29692335-29992335 GCF_051168715.1 Poecilia mexicana | reverse complement strand
GACTTCCTTAATGACACTCCCATGCAGCATCAACATCTTCACACTGAAGGAAATTAATGGAATTAGAATCTTTTTTCAAGCCTTATGCTTGAAGTTTAACAATTTACTTTACACAACTATTTTTAAAGTGAAGACATACAGTAGAGTTTGAAGTGAAAACAAGCAGGTGTAAAAGTTTAAGGTGAGAACATTTAACACAAGAAAAATGTAATTGTCTGCATTAAAAAAGTTTATCCAAAAAGATTGATAGTTGTGTTGTGGCTACATCACTTACCTCCTCCATTTGTGCAACAACTTGTCCTAGCATTTGTCCAAGCTGTCCTCCTCTTCTTTTGAACATCTTCATCAGGTTGTCAAAATGGAGATCCAGCTGAGACAAGAACTTTGACTGAAGTGGTATGGTGGTAATTCTCTTAAACTCAAGAGTTTATCTAAAAAAAAGAGCACAAAGTAATGAGCTTCAAATGTTCAACACTTGTAAGAGCCCAACAATCACTGCTGCAGAAGTGAACAGTCAAGTAAATGTGCCTAGACATCTTAGATTAACATTACATCAAAAAAAAAAAAATTATATATATATATATATATATATATATATATATATATATATATATATATATAACATTGTTTAAAAAAACATACGTCACCATCAACACTTTTTAGTAGATATTTACAGAGGGCACTTTACACAAGACTTGAGCATCTGGAAGACATTTGGATTCAAATAAGATTCTGAATTTATACTCCATACTGTGCTCCAGCCCAGCGCGCTGGAGCATTGAGCCCTGCCCTCCACATGGCGCCGCTGCCGCGGTAGAACCATTACATCAGCAAAACGAAGCATGGAGATGGAGAGAATTATTAACGTAGCGCAGTGCACCACAGATAAGGAAAAATAACGCAGAAAACAGTCGAAGTACTCAAAATCCCTCTTATTCGTATTTTTGTCGCTCAGTAAGCGACGCTAAATGCAGACCCGTTACCATAACGACAGACAATGGTTCTGTTAGTGTGCTTGGGAGAAAGTAACGAGGCAGTTTTGATAGCTCGATAAGCTAGTGAAAAGCCACTAGCTTGCAAAGTGTTCGTGTTGCTTTTTTTCCTCATTGCTACTGAGTCAGTTACTTACAAATTTAATCAGTAACAACTGTTTTTTGTGAACTACTTTGATAAACGATGATGTACTGATCTGTACTAGAACTAAGCCCCGGTGCTAATAACGGTAGCTAGCAAAGTGAAAACCAAAGAACATGCAGACGGTTTACAAATGACTTCTCATACAGAATGATATTTTTGTGGAAACATTCCCAACTACAAAAAATAATATTTAAATCACTTACTTAATCGGTCCACCTCCAAAGACTTGTCTTGTGGTCTTGTGGCTGAATAGTCAGAAGAAACTGTGCGGCAATCGCGATATCTTTAAAATTATCTTGTTTCACTTCTTATTGGTTAAGATTCAAAAGCCCGCTCTTATTATTGTCCAATCATATTTAATCCTTGTCTTTGTTATATTGCATCATTTCCGGTAATGATGAAACATGATTACAATGGTTTTAGTAATCTAATTTAATCACGTTAAATCAACATATGAAAAATGTGTAGTTTCATTATTGTTGGTTATTAAGTAAATTGTTCTTAATTCAATTGTGTAAATACAAGAAAGATGACTGAATTGTGTAGTATTAACTTATTTAGTTTGTGCAAATTCAAAAACCCCTCAATTCTCATTTTTTCAGTGTAGGCACCAGCACCCCTCCCGACCTCACTAGGGACAAGGGTGTACAGAAAATGGATGGATGAATGGTGACACCAGTAAATGAACCTCATCCTGTTTGGACCTCCATATCTCAGCCATCTTTCCATCAGAGCCATCATTCAGAGTCAAACCGGGTCACAGAAACCTGGATTTTACCCGATCCAGTTACTATTCCAATCCAGTTTTTCCACAATCCCAGTTTAACTGCGGATTTTTCCAGATTTTCTCCTGAATAAGAGTGATGATGGTTCTGACCCGTCAGAAAATCTGGGACGGTTTGTTGGTTGGAATGACCTCTGAACTGCTTTATTCTGAGAACGTTTATCTGTTCTCTAGTGCGGGTTGTCTCCGCTGCTGCCCCCTACAGGACAGTCGGATCTGGGATCTGATCTTCAACAGAAATGAATGTCTTCCCACCTAATCGACCCTTGGGGATCCGGGGAGGTCCGTGTCTCTGTCTGACGGCGGTTCCGATCAGTTTCCGATGTTTCCAGGCAGACAATCTGCTCCGACGTGTCGGCTGAGAGGACGGCTGCAGAGATCCTAGAGAGTGAAAAGAGGCATTACTCCGAGGCGTATAGCTGATACTAACATCTCTAGGAGTCTGAGCTGAGTTCAGAACCAGATGGACGATAAAGTTATTGCGATAAAGTAATGTTGTTTTGAGACCATTTTCAAGTAATATAATGGCATTGGCATAATAAATTTTAAATTATAGTGATCATTTAACATTGGAACAGGGAGACATTTTAAATATCCAAAATAAATAAACAACAAAAACAAGGAATAAACAAAATTACCCTTAAAACGAAAAGAATAATAAAGTCATCTATTGATTTAATCATTATTACACATCTGTCTCCCCGGTCAGCATTACTAGTTAGAGTGATGCTCTCACGCTCTTCTGCTGGTCTTTGTTGCACCCCAGTGACAAACAACAGGGCACCTTACGTCAATAGAAGAACCCTCTGTGATTGGCTGAGAGCGAGCAGCGTGAAGCTGGTTGCTATGCAGCTTATTAAACAAGAGGAGCCGCTCTGATTGGATTTATGGATTCACTCACTGATTGTTTAGATTAAATTCAGTCTGGAAATGTGAGAGCAACACCTGCTGGAGACAAACTCGAGGACAGGAACCAATAAAATAATTTTAAAGCGTGAATCAGTCCGGAACTGCAAAATCAACTGGACAAACAATGACACTTAGCAGCTAAGCATATGGAAAATCTGATCTGGGTGAAGTTTGGCTTCCATGGAGACCAATGATGGAGGCATGCATTAGAAGTGTGCAATCTGCATGTTTTGTTATCAATCTGATACAAAGTAAATTCAAAATCAATACATATACAGTAGTTTTTAACATGACAGAGACAGTAGAAAAACATTTTTTCCTAAATAAAGCTATATAAATATATAGAATTTTAAGTTGAATTTAAAACCGAATCTTTTCTTAGACAGATTTGAGAAGCTACAATGTAAAAATGAAATTACATTTCAAAAGGGAATCTGAAACTAATCGACCCAATGCTGACAATGACTTGGTATCGATGTTATTGCTACAATCCTGGAAAATGTATATAGACAAAAAATAAAAGTAAAAAATAATAAAAGGAATAATTAGAACAATATACATGTTTGAAATAGAATAATTAAAATCACATTACATTTGTGATGTAATGAATGCAGCTAATATATACAAATGAAAAACAAAATACAAAACACAAGGATTAATGGGCAAAATTACTCGTAAAAATAAAAACTAATTTAAAAACTGTAGATAAATAAAAAGGAGACAAATATAAAAATCTGAACTCTTAAAGAATAAAATAAAGAAGAAGTGTTTTATAACGGGCATACCAAATATTTGACTCGTGGCAAATAAATAGTTCGACGCACCATACGTGCTACGTCACTACGGGAACCCCGAAGCGGAAGTCAACACGTGGGGTTGAAGGTAGGAGCCGTAGAGCTAGTAGATGGTAACTGGTAGAGCTAGCTAAAAGTTCATGTTAGTTCCCAGAGTGCGTGAGGCTGCTGGATCACCTGATAATAACTTTAATTTCTGTTCCTGTTCAAGAAAAGAACGGTTTTGTTTCTCCTGGAGCTGAACGTTCTCTTCCTCCTTCGTCCTCCTCCTCCTCTTCATCATGGCTGTCAGAGCCTCCTTCGAGAAGAACAACGAGATCGGCTGCTTCGCCAAACTCACCAACACCTACTGCCTCGTGGCCATCGGAGGCTCCGAAAACTTCTACAGGTGGGTCCCCACCTGCCGCGCACGCGCCTCGGTTCTGACAGCAGTCAAACATCTGGGCGAAGCGGGTAATCCCGAAGTTCTGACTGGGAGACAACAACAGACTTTACTCCACTAGCACCAACCAGCAGCGGTACCAGGTGATCCAGCTGGGCTGAACCAGAAGAACCAGATCAAAACCCAGCTCTTCGAGCTGTCTGGGTCAGAACCAGACCGGATCAGAACTCCTGCTAACATCCAGAACCTTTGGCCCCGTCCAACACTATGATGAGATGCTAATTAGCCTCATTCATTCAGTTTGTTTACATAGTGTCAATTCATAATAAATGTCATCTCGATGCACTTGAGAGATAGAAGTTAGCATGCATGTGGCGACAGTGGAGAGGAAAAACGGGAAGAAACCTCCAGCAGAACCAGAAAAGTGAACAAGGAGTAGTTAAATGTAAACTGTCCTCCAGGAAGGAATCACAGGCATATCAGAAAAATAACTGAGAGAAAACAAAGGGTGAACAGTAAATTATGACATTGGAGAGTAGTAGAAGAAAATGAGAAGCGGTCAGTTTGTCCTCCAGCAGATAAACCATGAAGACGGATCGGGTGAATTGTTTTTCTGGACTGGATCTAAAATTAATAAATTCATCTCACAATAAAATTTATTTACTGTGAAAACAATAAAAGTGACAATTAAACTTCTTTAAGCGAAACAGAAATATGACTCTTCAAAAACATCCAAACACGAGTTTTCAGGCATCTGGTTTTATAAAGAAGTCTGATTTTTATTGCTAAACTGCAGACAGAAGCTGCATTTAATCATAATTTCTAAGTTTTATTCATATTTATTGATTATCTATTGGAGAAAACAGTAAAAGTAACAATCTTGATGATGCTGCAGGAAATGGCTCTGATTGAACACGAAAGCTCCTATTGGCCCAAAGAGCAACCAGTCAGAACTCATGGCAAAAGTTTGGAGAAAACACCAGAGATGGCAAGTTATTCAACAATAATTAATGTTTTTGAAAATGGTTTCTTCCATTGAGTATTCACTACTGAATCAGAGTATAATCACAGTAATATACTTTTTGAGTTCTGCACCTAAAAATTAGCCTGAGTATAAAAAAATTAAAACTACTACTATAACTAATAAAAACTAGCAAACACACTTTAAAAACTAATTATAAGTAATTGAATTAGACAAACAGAAAGTCAGAATGAAATAAAACTAAACTATAATGAAAACGCAGAACTGTTGTAACCCTGGTTTGTGTTTCCAGCGTGTTTGAAGGCGAGCTGTCAGAAACCATCCCCGTGGTTCACGCCTCCATCGCCGGATGCCGGATCATCGGCAGGATGTGTGTTGGTCAGTGGAGCCTCTTCTTCTTCCTCTTTACGGTTACCTGGTCTGCTAATGAGCCTCTCCTCTTCCTCCTTGTCTCCATCAGGGAACCGCCATGGCCTGCTGGTGCCCAACAACACGACGGACCAGGAGCTGCAGCACATCAGGAACTCCCTGCCGGACGCCGTGCGGATCCAGCGGGTCGAGGAGCGGCTGTCTGCGCTGGGCAACGTGGTGGCCTGCAACGACTACGTGGCGCTGGTCCACCCGGACCTGGACCGGGTGAGAGCCCGTCCTCAGGAGTAGGGCTTGATGATATGACCACAAACCATATCACGATATAAGCGTTTCTTATCAGTTAGGATCAATAATTATTGATTAATTTTGGTTTTAAATATCTGAAATGCTGCCAAAGTGGTGACGTGATCTTTCCTGTTCCACGGTTTTCACTCCACACTGTTGGTTTTTATTTTTAAGCAGTTATGAGGCGAAACATGAAACTGTTGCTGCGCAAGTTACTCAACAGGTTGTTGCTAAGTAATGAGTGCTAGTTACCTAGCACCCTTTGGTTGCTAGGTAACCAAAGAGTGAGTGAGAGTTAGTTGATTCCTCCAAACTCTAACCCTGCTTTGAGAGGGCTAGTAGCTAAAGTCTTTCCTCTGCCTACATTCCCCAGAATGGTGTGCAGTTCTAGATCGGAGTTCAATGAAATTGTACATCATCCCCACAAATCTGGACAGGAAGTTTTCCACACCACTGAACCGCCATCTTGGTAGCCAAGCACAGCATAAAGTGTAGATGAACCCAACAAAAAGAAACTCTTTACCAACGTGCAAGAGAAACATATAGCAACAAAAAACGCTGCTGTATGTAGGTCTGTCACAATAACAAATTCTTCTGGATCACCAGAAGCCATGTTTAAATAATATAATGGTAATGGCATAATAATGCAACATCCCATTGTCAAAGCTTCATATACTTTAAATTCTAATGAACATTGAACTCTGGAACTGGAAGACAATTTAAATACCCAAAATAAATAAACAAAACAAATAAAATAAATTATAAAGTCTCTGTAAACAAAATTACCCTCCAAAAAATGGCTGGTTGAGACCAAAGCACCAGGCTGAAGATTTTATCATCTGGTTTTTGGTAGAAAGAGAAAAACGCTAAATCATGCAAATGAAAGTTATTGATATTGTTGTATTTTATCATGCGATTAATTGATTTATTGCTTATTGTGACTGGCCTAGCTGTATGAGAATGAGGGTTAGTTACGGTTACCTACCAAGATGGTTGTCAGCTACAAAGTTCCCAGTAGTACGGTGTCACATGAGAACTATGTATTGAATAATATATCAGACGTATTATCTATCAATATTGATCATGTTTCTATGGCGATGTATTGATTTATTGTCCAGCCCTACTGATGAGTTGCTCCTCCATGTCGTTTTCCTCTCTCTCAGGAAACGGAGGAGATCCTGGCCGACACGCTGAAGGTGGAGGTGTTCCGTCAGACGGTGGCCGAGCAGGTTCTGGTCGGGTCCTACTGTGCCTTCAGCAACCAGGGCGGCCTGGTCCACCCCAAGACGTCCATCGAGGACCAGGATGAGCTGTCGTCCCTGCTGCAGGTCCCCCTGGTGGTGAGTTCCGGTCCGCTGGCCAGGTTCTGGGCTCAGTGGAACCACAGCCGGTAGTAACGGTGGGTTTGATGTGCAGGCCGGCACAGTGAACCGGGGCAGCGAGGTGATCGCGGCGGGGATGGTGGTCAACGACTGGTGCGCGTTCTGTGGCCTGGACACCACGAGCACGGAGCTGTCCGTCATCGAGAGCGTGTTCCGGCTCAGCGAGGCGGCGCAGGCGTCCGCCATCGCCACCAGCATGAGGGACTCGCTCATCGACAGGTCAGGCCATCCACACTTATCAGATTCTTGTTTTTAATATAGATCAGCTTCGTGTTTCTTTTGTTGCAATAAATCTCAATAAAAACATTGAAGATTGGAACAAAATGTTGAAATTTAAACTTCAACATTTATAAAATGTATAAAATTTTATATGTAATTCTTGGCATTTTATATTTTCAGTCAACAATACAAAGTTACAACTTCAAAAAGTAGAAATATCCTGTCCTTTTTTTTATTTCACCTACACCAACTTAGAACTGTTTGGGAGAGAAAGGGTAAAATAAAACACTGGTATACATGTGTATTATTTAGACTGGAGTGTCCAGACTTTTTACAAGGGTCACAACTCTGACATTAAAAGTAGCTGTTGGCCGCAAATATGAATTAATTTATTTTGATATAAAAAATGCAAAAACAATTCTATCGTTACAAAATATATTTTAAAACCTACAAATCTATAGATCATTTTTATATTATAGGCTATAAGAATGCAATACAAATTCCTCTTTCTTTTAAAAGCCTTTTATTTAGCAAAGTGTGGCCCAATTCTACTTTTGACTAAATATGTACCATCAAAGTAAAATGAAAGCAAAAATGTGGTTTATAAAACATGAATAGTTTGTGGTGTTGCAGTTTTTAATTTTAGGATTATTCTAATTTATCTGCATTACTTCAGTTTAATTTGTTTTAAGAATGTCACCATCAGTCTGATTAAATAAAGCTGTGTTATTCTTGAATTATGGACAAGAATAGCACAGCTATTCTTGAATTAGCTGTGCTATTTCAAAATATCCCTGTCCCTATTTGGACAGGGATATTTTGGACATACCTCTCCAAATATGGACAGGGATGTCCATAATATGGACATATATTTAGACCGGGGGTGAGAAACACACACACCAAAAAGCACAAATAGACTGATTAATACAACATCTCTACAAAATCTGGTCCCATAAATGAATAAAAACTTTTCTTAAGATGGATGGGAAAGGTAATTGCTTGTGTATCTCATTTACAATATCTATCCAGTCTGAAATTGTGGGGGAATGTGGAAGCAGTCAACGTCTTGCAGGTTAATATAAAAATTGCAAATAAATACTTATCAGGCTGTCTTTCCAGGAAATCACAAGTCCCCATTTTAATCTTTTTACAATACAGAGTTTCCAGCCGGAACCTTTGTTTTCTAGTATTTCCTGTACGCCTGTTAGCTTGACGCACAAGCGACATCAGCTAACAGCGATGGACGACAAAGCTGCTTCTCTCGACCCACTGGGAGTTAATTTCTGCTTCATAAATCATGCTAATGGGACGTTGGAAATGAGTATTGCTGTTATCGAGTTATGCTTAAAGGAGTTGGCATATGAGCGAATATAAAGCTGAATGGCTATTGTGCTAATATCTTTAAAAGGCTTTCTCTTAACTGACCTTTTATAATTAGATTTTGGTGGCTGATGTATAACAGAAGGTACAAAAATAAAAATACATTACTTGCTAAAACACTAATATTAATGCTACACTCAAAACAGGAATGTTGATTATTAGTTGACGATCATTTTAATGTTGCACTCAAAAATTATGTTCACCTCTCTACATTTTATCAAACCAAAGAAAAAGCAACACATGGCTGACTTCGATGTACATAAATACTTACAATGAACAATGTCTTCCCAGGTAGGAAGTCCGTTTGTTTTCTCCAAACGGCCTAAATTCTTGGTTCCCATGGTTACCAAAGAAGTTTACGCCAAAGCTAGTTTGCTGCTAAGAGCTCTCACTCTGTCATTTTTTTTGTTGCAAATACAATATGACAAAGACAGTTTGTAACACAGATGTCACACTGTTATTAAATTTCAAATCCAAACTTTACCCATTCTTAGCATAAATTCAGTCATATAACTATGAACTTATTATAAACCAATTTACATTGGACCAAATGACAACACAGGTAGAATAACTCTTTGCACCAATCTGATGGCTGGAGAACAGATTAAAATTTGTTGTTGTGTTCATGTCTATTTAATCAATAATTGAGCAGCAAGGTTTTTGAATTGAAAATGTTGCTTATTTTGTTGATTAAAATGCGACCTCCACATGCTGAAACTCTGATCTGCTCCACCTACATCCCAAACAGTCTGGCTTAAGCTGAGGATCTCCTGTTTCCAGACTCAAACAGCCATGTTTTCTACTATAACCAGCTGGATTATGCTGGTTTATTCATATTTAACTCATTGATTTCCTGTTTCCCCTCAGCATGGCGTAATAAAAGCTGCTGCCTCAGTTTGCCCCCATCATGAAGCTCCGCCCCCTAAAGCAGCTGGACTTCATTCAGAAACATCTCTGCCTTTTTTCAACCTCATTAACCAGATCAGAGACATTGGAGCCTTCAGTCAGGTGGAGGCCATCTTGATGAACCAAGACTCATTCAGATGAATCGGTCTGCAGGTTTCTGAGCTGCTAATTGAACATGGATCCACTTCCTCGTTCTGTCAGCTCTGCAGGAGGAACCAGAAAGTGCAGAAAGCTGTGTTTCTGTCAGGAGACAAACTCAATATATTGGATGTTTTATGTGTAAAATAAAACTGATTGCTCCCTTTTCATCTGACTGCCTTTTATTGCATTTTAATCAAATGTTTTGACTATAAACTGGTTTGTTCAGATTTTTGGGCTAAAGTTATTTTGTTTTCTTGCGTGAAACAAATTTCATTTGAATAAAATTTTCTTTAGAAATTCAAGCAAAAACAGATTGCTGTACTTAATTTTGCGCTAAAATTTAAATTCATTGCAAATTTCCAGCAAAAACTTGTCAATATTCATACTAACTCCCACCTGTAGGTGGCAGTATTTCTCTGCTCTAGCTTTTAAGTTATTATCCAAGGCGGTCAAATTTGGTGGCTTTTGGCGCCATCTGCTGACTAAAAAGCAGGATCTGCAGTTTTGTGTAAAAATTAAACTTCCAAACATTTCAAAGCTTTCTATGTTTTTATTTATTTACTGGCAAATGCTCTGAGTCAACTCGCAGCAATGCATCTATGTACACCAGCGGAAAACAGCGACACCTGGTGGAAGCCTAAAGAAAAACACGGTGATACAGCTTGATTATATGACGCACACTTTGCTTTACACACATAGGTTAATGTATTTTGGTTTGGAGAATAAAACATCTAAAAAAGTCTAATAGTTCAAAGAAAACTATGGCATAAAATCAGTTAACATTTCTATAAAAAAGTGAAAACATGCAGGGTTTGTAGTGCAGAACCAAAAGTTTTCTATAAATTCCTGCTAAAGAAGGCAGACTGGGAGCAAGTACAAAAAAAAGATGATTATTACAAATAACCTAAAAGAAACGAGCCTCATTTTACTGTTTGATTCATGTGCAAAACAAAAAGCTCATTCAGTTCCTACATTAAACAGGTTTCTCTGTTGAACGTTGTAGTGTTTCTACTGACCAGCAGGAGGCGCCGCCCTCCTGACCTCTAACAGTGGCTCCTCCTCCTCCCTGAAGCTGCAGCATCACTCTGCTCTGAACACTAAGAACTACGACCGACCCTGAACGCAGCGCGAGGCTTTCGCTGCTCCTGGGAATCTACGGCACTAAAAGCTGGGATGTTGTGCTTACGGCTGAGTGAGGACAGAAATATTGCACATCGGCGTCAAAGGTTAAGCTCCATGTTGGCTGTAAATAAAACTAAGAGTTCAGTTAAAAGGGGTTGAAATGAGCCGGAAATGCATGTTTAGTGTTTGACGTCTTTACATTCTCTAACGTGATTGGTCAGTTTGTGTTCTTTCAAAATAAGAGCTCTCCGCCTGTGTGTGGAGAAACAGCAGAGCGCCCTCTGCTGGCATCTGCAGCTTGTGTTGAATGAACTGAATAAACTAAAGAGTCTGAAGGTGGAGAAGACATCCCATTCTCCTGTTCCCGTTCCTCCTCTTCTTCCTCCCTAGCAGCCGAAGGTCTCCTGCGAGGCGTACACCATGTAGAGGAAGCCATCCTCGTCCCGCTCCTGCTCGTAGATCTCAGAGATGGGGGTGGACACAGACACCATGCTGTGCTGGTTGACCAGCAGGAAGAAGGCCTGGGTGGGGTTCAGCTGCAGCCGACGCCTGGCGGGGGGGGGAGAGGAGGAGGTTGAGCTTCATCACTTTATTACGACGCTAACTTCCTGCAGCTTCACAGTAAACAACCAAACTGAATAAAAACTTTCATCATTTAATAATAAAGCGATTTAGAGGAAGAAGATGCTGAAAATACTGAGCAGGGAAAAGTAAGGAAAGTATTTTTTTAATAATTATCTTCACCTGTGACTCAGTAGCTATGTTTCCAACCATACAAGTTTTAGAGGGGCAGTAAGCTGTGCTTTCCAGGTATCTTATAGAACAATAAAGTAACTATGTTACCTAAAAATGCTGAATACAACAAATATATTAATAAATATTCTTGATTTAACACCATGAAATTAGGCCTCTGTCACATATAGAGGTGGAACAAATTTGGATTGTTTGGCGTTAAACAGATCACAGTTTGAACTTTCAAACAGCTCTAACATGGTTAAAAAAAACAAAAACAAAAACATAAAAAGTCAGGTTGGGTTGGTGAGGTGTGAATGCTAAGCTAACTCTGGTCCTCCAAACCTCGATCTGGGTTCGGTTGAAGTGAACTCCAACTGCTAAATTCTGACACTTCCATTTTAGTTTCCATTTGAAGAAGGAAGTTGCACTCAATGTCTTCAGAGGTTTTTGTGTTGTTTCCTTCAGTGGTTGTTGATGCAGCGCCCCCACAGGCCAGGAGCAGAACAGCATTTTAGTTTGAAATGTTTGACAGTACTGTGTGAAAGCAAAAATGTAGCAAATGTTGCAATTTTGTCCCCACTCAACTGAGTCAACCAGACTATCAAGTGTGATAATCTGCACCATCCATAGAGGGCTTTTAAATCCGTCCGTAGAGTGCTGATTTGTTGGGTCTCCTGACGTCCTCGCTGGCCTAACAAAGCTACATCCTTATTGAGTTTAAGTTGAGTGTCAGACTTTGTTATTGGCATTTTCTCTAGTTTCTGCTTTGCTTCAGTGTTTTCATCATCAATCTTTAAATTCATTCAAATAAATTAATCCATGTTTGACTAAAATGGTTTCTGTGCCTCAGGACAGTGAAAACCAGCTGAGTTTTAATCTCAGCGTTCTGGAGCGGCAGACGATGTTTACCTGATGATCTTCACCAGCTCACTCATGTTGACGTGATCAGGAACCAGGAACTTAGTCTTGTCCAGGACAGGAAGCTGTTTCTCCCCCTTGTACCGCTCGATGATCACCTGCAGGGGGCGAACAGGAGCAGGAAAGATCCTGACAGTTCAATCCATCCAGGCAAATATTCACAGCAACTTTACATAACACTTCCTGCCCATCAGTAGAGATGATAATAAAAGCTTCTAGTCTGAATTATAGAAGCTGTTTTTGGATTATTAAATCTGTAAATAAGGAAAATGAAGGTTCGTCATAAATTAAGGCAAAAAAAAAAAGTTTTTACCAACATTTTTTCACCTTTAAATTGATAGACTTAATCAAATTTATCCTGCGTAATTAACAGAAAAAAAAAATGAGGATGACACTTTTTTTCCAAATTACTCCTGAACCAAAAGAAGAGACTGGATCGACAGATTTACTTTTTATTCCTCTCCACTGTCACCACATGCGTGCTCAGTCAGAGGCACGGCTGTGCAGTCAACAACTCAATACTCTTCTGGGTTCCAGAAGATAGGAACATTTTAATTGTAGTAATTAATTAGACTTATAACTAGAATAAATCGGAATTAATGTGTGATTAAATTGCATTTTTTTCACCTCAAGACATTAGAATTGAATCACTGTTTAAGAAATATACAAATAAATTTCTTTTAAAATAATAAATAATCTAAAACATCAGCTAGAACATCCATTAACATGTGAAAGGCTCTGGCATTTCTGCTGGACTGACAATCAATACAGTGTAGGACTAATTAAACAATTAATAATTGGATGGAAAAAAGTGCTTAATAGGACATTTATTCACAGAAAGTGAACCAGATGAAGCTAAACCTGCAACTAGAGGAGTTCTGGATAGAACAGATTTACAGATAATGCCATTTTATCACATAATCAAGTATCTATGTTACCCTCAGTTGTTATAAAAATACCATGTATAATATAAAAAATATGATTTAAAAGAAATTTGATTTTGTAATTTAATGCCATGAAATTGGGACTTTGTCTCTTTAAAACTCTCTAGAGTCATTGGACTCGCCGGCGAGTCTTTTTTACATGTCTGCTTTGGCGCGACGTAGCAGCAAGACTCCGCCTCCCCCAGTCTCACTTTCTACTGGTGCTTGAAGTGCACATGTTAAACTACACACCAGTTTTTAAATCGGGTTAATAGACCAAGTAAAACCGGAGTTATGCTTAAATATGTAAACCATATTTTTTTTCAATTAGCGAAATTGTAAAACCCGCTCCGTTCGACAGTGAAACGGAGCGCTCTCGCAACACAAAGAATAAAATGTAACAGGATCCTCTCACTCGAGCTCACGTATTCAACTGATAAGAGTTGACATTTCGTTACAGATAAACAGTGACGTAAGTAACCCCGCGAAAAAAGTAAAAATGAGAAAAAAGAAAAAAAAGCAGTAACGCGGGAACGGAGAAGAGAAAAAGAGGCACGTAGACAGATAGTTGTGATATCAGACCGATCGGTAAAATCTACCTCGTAATTTGTATATCGGACATTGTTTTTTATTTTTTCTGTAAAGAATGATGAGAAGAATGAATGTGGAGCAGGCAGCAAAGCTCTTTTTTGAGCTCGAAGATGAGGGAGACTCGCAGTCTGAGTCTGAATCAGACAGCAATGATTCTGAAGATGATGTAGCGATTCAGTCATTCATATCAGAAAGAGAGAGAGGACATGGGTATCAGGAAGAAGATGAGGTAGGGACAAACGTAGCTAAGCGAAGGTCGAAAGTGAGAAGTAGGCGGGGCTGTACAACTGCGCGGTCTCGATCACCGAGAGGTGGCGCTGAGCCCCTCCCGACAGTGATCCCTGGAAGACGGAGGAGGATCCTGACAGTGTGCCGGGAGTAAGCAGGTTTCAGCCACGGCGAACACCCGGTGTCCAAATAAACAACCTGTCTTCCTATAGTCCAAAAGATCTTTTTTTATTGTATTTTGCCACTGACACAGTGAAAACAATTTGCCTCAACACAAACAAAAATGCAGCAAAAAAAAAAAAAAAAAAATTAGGGAAAAAGTACAAATGGAGTGACATTGAAATGGAAGATCTGTACAATTTTTTTGGTCTGCTGATATATATGTCTTTAGTTTCACTGCCCAGTATTCAGGATTCAGGACTATTGGAAGCAAAACAGTATTTTGTCTGTGCCCGTTCCAATTTATAGTAGACATTATATATATATATATATATATATATATATATATATATATATATATATATATATATATATATATATATATAGCCAAGATACTGCAGCCAAGATACTGCGCAGAACCCTCAAGCTCCCAGGCCTCTGGTAGAGGACCCGAGCTCAGAGGATGAAAGAGACCACCCGCGGAGGGTGAGAAGGGAATTTTTTTTTTTTTTATATATATATATATATATATATATATAATATAGAAATTTATAGTGTACTAAAATTGCCATGATAAGTAATTGCCAGGATTTAAATTTATTTAGGAAAGTTATACATTTTTCGGAATCTTGTTTTGATATTTTGTAAATAGTAGCACAGAAGCGAATGGATTACCTACAATTTATTGATAATAATCTAATTATACATGAGTTGTTTGCTATATTTGTACATATTAATTTTGAAATATTGAGTATACTTTATAATTCTAAACCATAAAAAATATTTGTTATACATATTTGTGGGTTTCACAGTGAAAAAATTAAACTTTTTCTACTCGAATTTTCCTTTTTTGTGTGATTTTAGGTCCAAATGCAATGTCAGTAAGTCCAAATGACAAAAAATGTGTAAATTGGAAAAGTTCAGGTTGTCCTGAAAAAAATGATACCACATAAGGCAATATTAATGGTTTTTATTAAGAAATATAAAGATAAAATCAAAATTAGTCAAAAACGGCCATTTAGAACACTGACTCTTAAGGGTTAAGAAGCTCCTGCTCTTTCAGGAAGTCATCCCAACATGGCTTCTCTGTTAACCCTTTAACCTGTTCGTCTCAGGTTGTCATTCACAATGACAGGGGTGTCAAACTCCAGTCCTCAAGGGCCGCTGTCCTGCAGTGTTTAGATGTGCCACAGGTAAAAAACAGTGGAATGAAATGGCTTAATTACCTCCTCCCTGTGTAGATCGGTTCTCCTGAGCCTTGCTAATGACCTAATTATTCTTTTCAGGTGTGGTGCAGCAGAGGCACATCTAAAAGTTGCAGGACAGAGGCCCTTGAGGACTGGAGTTTGACACCCCTGTCACTAGAGGACCCAAATTTGGGTCCTCTAGTGACAGACAGGTTAAAGTTTTTACCAGCGTTGCTCTGAGCAGCAGCTCCTACAATGAGCTCATCAGTTCCAACAGCTAAAATGGTTAAAAAAAAGAAAAAAAAAAAAAAGAAAGTCAGGTTGGGTTGGTGAGGTGGCTAGTCTGAAGGAGCTGCGCTTCTAAGGCGGGGCTAGGTCCAACCTAGCGCTTTGCACAGCTGAATGGTTGCCATGGCGATTAAAGGAGTTCTCAAACATACATGAAAGATTCAAAGCAACACTCCAGGTTTGTTTTTGATGAGAAAACAACATAACATGATGTAAAGCTAAAAAAGTTGATTTTACATGACAATGCCCGTTTAAATGCTGAATGTTTTCATTTTTGTGGAGTTTTAGCTTCATTACTGCTCTGACTGTTTTGTTCTTTCAGTAAATTGACTTTTTATAGTCAGTTTTTTTATGCCACTTAATTTATTGATTACTAATTTAGTTTCAGCTCTACTTATGTCCTGTATTTTCAGCCTAGCTTAAATGTTCAGCTAAAGAGGCGTCTAATTCAGCAGCTTGACTCCCTGTTGCTGAATCAGACAGATGCAAACGGACATTTCAAAGTTCTGTTCTAATTCCGATCAGACGGCCCGATTCAGGATCAATCAGAGAGGCGAGACGGGGACTTACGGGAATCTTGTTGGGATGCTGCTCCCGGATCTGCTGCACCTCTTTGCACCGATCAGCTGTGGATGGAAAGCAGGAGGGGTCAAACCGAGGTTCTGATCCCAGTAAAACAGTTAGAAACGTTTCAGTCAGATGAACCAGAACCAGCTGCAGACCCGTCCATGCTGCGTCCTCCTCAGAACTCTTTGACCCAGTCAGAAAACACGTAATACCCAATGCCCCATAAACACATCAGGCTTGGGTCAAAGGTCAGGAAAACTCTGGAATCTGAATGGGCTCTTTGTTCTGGTTCCACTGCAGCAGATTCAGGGGGGTCGGATCAGAACCATCTGATTAATATCAACAGATAATACATCTGATAGAATATAAAATAATTTCATTGAACTCGAGCTCCCAGAACAGCAAAGCATTCTGGGAGATGTAGGCAGAGGAATCTTTCCCACTGCTTGATGGGATAAAATCAGGATAAAGTGGGTTTATTTTCTAAATTATTAAAACCAGGATGAAAAATAAACAAGGAATTAAACTTAGAAATAATTTTTTTAAAATTGTTTAAATAAAACTAATAAAACTTGAATTAAGCAAAGACCAAAAAAATCTGAATAGAATTGGGATTAAACTACAGTTAAACCGTAAATAAAGCGAACAAATACATTAAACCTAGCCGTTTTGACCCGAACCGGTCTGTGGACGCTGCCAGGTCCAGTTTTAAACCCAGATAGGATCATTTAATTGTTTCCCAGCAGGTAAACAAACCGCCTGGACTCTGGACCGGAACCTGGATCAGCTGTCCGGCCTTCATGTTCCTCTCAGCTGATAAAAAAAGACAGATTAGCATCCTAAACACAGAAACTGAGGCGGTTCTGCTGGATTCCGCTGGGTTCTGAGTCCCGTTCAAGTCCAACATGATCCTGCAGCTAAAACCAGAGTCCAGCTGACCTTTAAAACCCTGCAATTCCTCCGGTTCTGCTGTTTTCCTCTGGATCAGGCCCATTATGCAATTATGAAAGTCTGGGCTCCTCCCAGTCCGAACTGGGCCCCTCCACCAGAATCAGATTACAAGTGAACCACAGAACACGCGTGACGGGATCAAGTGTCAGCACATGTTGTTTTCCCCTCCCCAGTAAACACAGAGCGGAACCAGTAGTGCAGTTGTTTTAGCCTTGCTGGTTCTGATGGTACCGCTGGGTCCGGGCCTGATGTCACACTGACCCAGATGGCCGTTAGCCTTCAAACCAAACCTTAAAGCACCAGAACCCACATATATCCCCCTGCTTTACGCTTAAAACGCTTCTGGTGGTTCATTTGGACCTCCGGGGGGGCTTTACGATGCGTCCCCACTTAGCCTGGAGCCTCCAACGGCCACAGCAACGCATCCCCCCCGGCCTACAGGCACCCACCGCCGGGCTCGGGCCCGCCGGCCGGGCTCCGGGCCGTGGTCTTACCAAAGGTCCTCCGCTGCTTGAAGGGTCTGTCGGACGGCATGGCTGCTGCAGATGGGTCCGAAAGAAGGGGCTGTAGCTCGGCGTCCGCTGCTCTCCGAGGTCCGTCTGCGGATCAGCGGCTGCTCCGGACAAACAAAGCCTGGAAAGCTGTGAGGTCATCAGTGGCTCTTAAAGGGGACGCGCAGCTTTTATTCCTGGAGGATGAAGAGAGGTCCAGCTGCTGGCCAAGCCTCTCATCCTCCAAAAAGGATGGCTATGCTTTGTGCTATAACAGATTTTCACTTATTCCCCAACCCAATACATAGTTCTCATGTGAAGTCGCACTTATGTGAACTTTGTAATTGGCAGTTGCTATGACAACAACATAGCCACAAGCTTAGAATTAGCTTTAGCCTCGTGTCTAACTTATAAACCATACAAGTACATTATAGCTATTACTCCAGTGATTCTTGAGAATAGGGACAAAATAGGTTTTAATTTTCCAAATTTAAAAAAAAATTAATTCTCAACCTTATGTATGCAAATATGACAAATAATGTTTTGGAAATGTAAAGATGTTAAGGTGCAGGCTCCCAGTTGCAACAATTTTTTTAATTAAATTTTTAATCGACCTGACCCAGAACTTTGTCATCACCATCTGACAAAAATAAATATAAAATAATTTTTTAATGACCCTATTAGTGATGTTTTTACTCAGTTTTACAGACAAATGCTTCTCAAGAAACAAAAGAAATATTATTTAAAACAAAAAACAACAAAAAGTCCATCTGACGGAGTTGACAGTGCATGACGGAGTTGACACAGAACTGAAGGTGGTGACAAACTAGTGAGTAAAAAGAAATACTTGATACATATGAAGTAATGCAATTTATGTAAAATATATTCAAATGAATTAACTGCACATTTAAATGAGATTTGTCAACAATTTCACTGAAAGAGTCTCAGAAACTCTGATGCAGTTGACATCTGACGGAGTTGAAAAAAAGCCAAACTACCTCAATTTATATGATTCTGAAGGAGCCCATATTGTAGCTCATCAGGTCCATGAAATCTTTACAGTATACTAAAATTAAGCTTTTATTTCACAAAATTTCATCAAAGTTTTGTAAATTGTCAGTTATGGTGTTGACACATCATGGTTGTGACAAACAACTTAGGAATAAAGAGAAGAAAAAAACTAAAGAATAACTTAAGCTAACCAGAGCTAACTAGACCTCTTAGCAAAGGAAGAGAAAGGAAGTGGTCTTGGGGTCCTCAGAAGTTCTGGTGCCCCCCAATAATGCCTGATTTTTTTTTTTTACATTCTTATGTCTGACGGTGTTGACAAAAACTAGGGACACATTTCAATGGAGTTGCAAAATATATAAAATGAGTTTTAATTCAATTTATTGATACTTTTATAATTATTTATATAACTACTTGTACTTAATTGTCATAATGTATAATTTTAGTATTTCTTTAATTGTTTTAAACTATTAAAATGTGTTGAGTTCTGCTCTGGGACCAGGGATTTTACAGACACATCCACCTACTACAATGTTTAAAGTAAATAAATATTCAGCAAACACCTGGAAAACATACGTTGTTGTGCTCATATTACCCAGGTTAGTTTAGTCAGATATTTGAAAAAATATATATTTTGTGCATATTTTATTAGAATTAGAAATATGTCCAGTGATGCATCAATGTATAATGTCCAATTTAATGGATTAGAGTCTGAAAAGTTGGTAAATAGAGCAATGTGGATAATGGGCAACAGTGCTTTTTTCATCTTGACCACACCCCTCAGTGTATCTTGGCTCCACCCACTTTGCAGGAATCGTTCTAAATTTGTCTGGGGGCGGGACTTAATTACACTTAAAAAAACAGATCCTCAGAGCAAAATGTATTAATTGCTACAAAGCAAACTAGAACGAGAACCTGGGACAAACAAGATCTACCATCTTTAAAGAAATTTTTAATATTGTTGATGTAGATGATAAAATATAAACTTTCAATAAAGTTTAAAGATTGAGAAAGAAGAAGCAAGTTCAGGGTGCAGGCTTCTGGATCGCAACCATGAAATATTCCTTATCTGTGGAGAGAAAAGCCAGAACACGGAGGTTAATTCCACAGATCCAGACCCGGTTCTGATGCCGTCTGGACCTCACCAGCAGTGATGATGATCTCGTTCTTCTCGGTGCGGACCCGCAGGTAGGTGAAGTCGTCCGAGGGATCCATTTCCTGCAGCATCTTCTTGGCCTTCACCAGCAGAGGTTGGATCAGCGCCACGTACTGGACTGTGTGCTGGTCCTCCAGAGTGGACCTGATGGCGATTCCTGGACAGTGTGTCCACAGTTTGACCATGGTGTGTAATCAGATTACACACCATGAAATAACATGGCAACAAAGACCACTACTGATAACATTTTAAATGTAAAAATGTAAACTTTTTTTTGTCAATGTTTTTTTTTTAAGAATTTTGACATTTTTCTGAGAATTCTGGATGTTCTTCTCAGAATTCCAAATTTTGACTTTTTCATCCTAAAGTATAATTCCTCGAAACAAATATATATATATATATATATATATATATATATATATATATTCAGGATTTTTATTATAATCTCGGAATCCTGACTATTTTCAGAATTCTGACATTTTTCAGAGTTTAATCTTTTATTTTAAAAAAGAAAAAGAAAGAAAGAAAAGAAAAATTCAGCATTTTTCAGAATTCCAACAGATTTCTGCTTTTATTTCTGGATTATTGACTGTTAACTGTTTTTATAATTATTAATTGTTTTTATGTTACATTTTTCTACGAATTCTGGCTTTTTCCCAGAATTTCCCAGAATTCCAACTTTTTCAAAAAGTTGGATTTTTTTCTTAAGTGATTTTCCCATTTTTTCCCCCCAGAATTTTAACTTTGAAAAAGGTTGGAATTCTTCAAAAATCTTATTTCTGCTTTTTCCCTCACATGATTTTGACATCACTCTCAGAATTGTGACCTTTTTTTTCAGTGAATCATCTTCTGTATCTTTGAACATTCAAAAAGTTTTAGATTTCTGGGTATTAGGTCAGTGTTTTTCAAGTGGGGTGGGGGACTACATATATATTTTTAAACAAAATCCAATCAACTTAGATTTTTTTTCTACAGAATTTTGACTTTAATACCAGAATACTGACATTTTTCAGAGTATTCAGAATTTAAAGTTATTTTTTCAGTGGCCCCAATCATCTGATGTTATAAAGCATTTCAGATTTCTGACTTGAGTGGAAAGTCAGAAATCTGCCTTTTTAAGTCATTAAATGCAGACCCTTTAATAAGGCATTGAACTAGAAATTTCAAATCAGAAGTGATCATGAACTCAGCAGAGATAAATAATCATGAATTAAAACCATGAGTTTTACCCTCAGAATTAGCGATGATGACTCCCTCCACTCCTTTTTGAGCCTGGAGCCTCTTCACTATTTCATCAACTTCGGCCTTAAAAACGAGGAACAGGTGGCTTCGTTTAACTCAGAAACCAAAGCAACCCAAACACCGCTGCTCATTAAACTGTTAACCAGCTGCTAGCTTCTCTCTGCTAGCCGCAGTTAGCATCCCACTAACCCCCGAAAATAAAGCATTACATTCAAACGGGAGGCGATAAAACCTTGAATTTTACTACAAAGAACACAGTGCGGTGTTCTGTCTTACCATTTTAACGTTTAGCTGGAGAAATCGGGAACAAAAATGAATCTTCCGACATTTAACGGAACCGTTACTGACGGAGAATTATAAGGTTCGATCCCAACGGCTACTTTGGTGCGTTCACAGTCCTGGAAGCGAACCAGGAATTCGTATCTTCCGTTTGTGATACTGTCGCAAAACTCATTGATAAACATACGAAAATAGGAGTGGGTATTAATGGTACTGTCTATCATTATCATGGTTAAGTTATCACGATAAGAATTTTAATTTATTTTCACAATAAATTCCATATAATGATTGTCAACAAGAGCCCGCCCCCAAATAACTGCCTGTACTGTCAAGATTGTTAGTTTTATTATTTTCTTCAATGTTTGTTCAGTGAGACTAACCATCCATCCATCCATTTTCTTACACCCTTGTCCCTTGTGGGGTTGGGAGGGTTGCTGGTGCCTATCTCCAGCTAACCTTCCAGGCGAGAGGTGAGGTACACCCTGGACAGGTAGCCAGTCTGTCACAGGGCAACACAGAGACAGACAGGACAAACAACAACAACACACACACACACACACACCTCAGGAGAATTTGGAGAGGCCAATTAATCTGACAGTCATGTTTTTGGACTGTGGGAGGAAGCCGGAGTACCTGGAGAGAACCCACCATGCACAGGGAGAACATGGAGACTCCATGCAGAAAGACCCCAGTTGCTGCAAGGCAACAGTTCTACCAACTGTGCAGCCCTTCAATGAGACTATCGATAAACATAAATAAATTTAAATATACAATTAAATGTAATTAAAAACATTAATTAATGTTTAATAAATGTTAAACACTAATTAGTTAAATATAATAAAACTTTCAGTTCACCATAAGCAAGAAATGTTTAAAAAAATTTAGTCTTTCAGAAAACCACAAGTTAAATAAAATAAATTTGTAAAATGTCTGAAATAATACACAAAAGTATCGGTTCATCGATGATCACTTAATTATTTTCATCCTGTTGAACTTTAAGCTCTTAAATCATTGATAAGTCAAATGTTTTCTGGATAAAAGTTTTATTTTCAGATGAGACTAAATGTTTGGGAGGAGTCAAGGTGAAGTATATAGTACCAACTGTCACACATGGTAATGGTAACATCATTCTGTGGGCTGTTTTAGAAATTATTTAAAATAATTTGAACCAATAAATTATCATTTGTATTTCTCTATTCTTTATTCTGTTGAAAACAATGAACAGAGAAGCGAATGTAGTGCAGCTCACATGTTTAATACTTCAACATGTTTCTGGGACAGAACAATAAATAACCCAAAGTTTGCATCAAACTGAACCTCTGGAGTTCTAGACGTTCTGGTCCAAACCTATGTTTCCTACTTTGTGCACGTCTTCATCAGTGAAATCAACACAAAGACAACAGCAGAGAATCAGGAAAGCTAAGAGACGAGCGATCTGGAATGATCGAAAAAGGAAGTAGAGATCTGGACCATCTTACATCAGACGGATCCCCAATCGTTTCAATTTTATCCTCCATCAGTTCCTGTCCTTGTAGAACCAACACTATCGTCTTCTCTTTCAGCAAGCAAACAGAAAACAGTTTGACCATTTAAATTCAGACAGGAGATGAAGAGAAGAGGATCAGAAACAGCTTCAGGCTGAAGGGTTCTGGATGACGATCAGGAAATAGTCTTTATCTGAGGAGAAACAAGACAGAATCAGCGCTCAGAACCGGATCGCCACGGTGAGGCTGGGAATCTATGGAGGAAAATATATGTATGATAAAGAGTATTATGTATAGTTTTGTTTTTCCTTTTGCTTACACGTGAATTTTTATCAAGAAATGTATGTAACAATATATACATTTCTTGTCAAACGCATGTGTAAGGAAAAACAAAAACAAAATCTATATAATCCATCTTTTATTTTTAAATATGTCAGTTTTGGTCCTCCATACAAATCATCAGATACAGATGTTCAACCATGACTTTCTCCTGAAATCAAAGCACATCTGGAGGAAGGTCTCGCTCACCTGGAGCGATCATAATCTCATTCTTCTTGGAGCGAACCCGCAGGAAGGTGAGGTCGTTCTGTGGGTCGATGTCTCTCAGGGTGCTCCTGGCCTTCATCACCAGCTGGTGGATCAAGGCCGAGTACTGCACCGTACTCTGGTTGTCCAGGGTAGACTTGACGGGAATTCCTGGAAGGAACGTTTGCAAATCAAACATGTAATTAGATTACAGTCGTGCGTCCAGTGCAGCATTTTAATAAGTCCAAGTTTGACTGAAATCTTATTCTAAGATCATTTTAACCAGAAAACACAACACCTCAATCAATATGTCAGAGATATTCACAAAGCATTTCAAAACTGTCATTTAAACTGATTTAAACCATTTAGGAACCTGAAAAAGTTTAATATTTATCTCTCTTAAATCGGTAATGTTCTACATTTGCTCTGCATTCTACCTTTAAAGAGTTTCACCTTCAGAGTTAACAATGATGATTCCCTGAACTCCCTTCTGACTCTGGATCCTCTTCAGAGTTTCTTCAACTTCAGCCTGAAAATCAAAAACAGCAGGTGGCTTCATTTAACCCAGAAACCACAGCAAGTCAAACCCCCTTCTTTCTTCTAAAGGACATCAATAAACACATTGTTGTATTATTACATTATTGTAATTATACAACAACAAATATAAAATGTATGTTTCTAATTAAAATTAGTAATTAAGCACGTGTGTGTGTGTGTGTGTGTGTGTGTGTGTGTGTGTGTGTGTGTGTGTGTGTGTGTGGAGAAGAGAAAAAGAAACCAGGAACGGGTAATAAACAAAACTAAAACAATGAAAACAACAATACAGCTACAAATAACCCTTTCTGATAACATTGCTATTATATATATAAAATAAATACAAACAATAATACTAAGAATAAAACATTCTCAATAATAAACCAAAGTCACTAAGCAGTAAAAACATTTAAATAATAAAAAATAAACATTTTCTGAACACAGGCAACGCCCGGCTAGCTTTTCTTTGCTAGCCATAGTTAGCATCCTGTTAAACCTGCAAATATAAATCAATAGATCCCCACAGGTGGTGATAAAACCTGCTGATATTCATATAAATACTAAATCCGGGTGTTCTATCTTACCATTTCAACGCGTATAGGGGGAAAATTGTGACAGAAACGGATCCTCTTTCAGAACAAAAGCTAACTGGAATTAGCGGAAGTTGTCAGTAACTAGGATAAAACAACTTCCGGTCAATCGTTAAGATTTTATTTTATCTTCTATTTAATCTGTTCTTTTTGTGATTATCATCTATAAAAAAAATTTAGGGTAACAAACATTGAGTTTTTTATGCTTTATTGAGAATGTGTTTGGATATGACGAAATGAAATAGTTCGGGGTTGTTTATTTTTCTCTCAGACAAATCTTAACACAATTGCAAATATTTTGAGAAACGAGTACTCTTTTGGAAATATATGTGTAATAAAAAAAAGGTTGTGCAAAACTCGAAATCCATTTAACACAAGAATGTACAATAAAGTTAGAAAAAACTATAGAACACATATCTAAAACAAAAACAGTTGTTAATGTTCGTCTTCTTTTCCTTTCGGCGTTTTCCCTTTAGAGGTCGCCACAGCGAGTCATCCGTCTCCATGTAAAACAATTGTTAATATTGATAGTCTTAAATTAAATTGTTAATTTAATTTAAGAATTTAAGAAAGAGAGAGAGTGTCAGAAAGAGAGAGAGAGTCAGAGACAGAAGGAAAAACAAAATATATACATATTTCTTAACGAAAACTCATGTACAGGGAAAACAATATATGTTTATACATGCGTATTTGCACGCACACACACACACACACACACACACACACACACACACACACACACATATATATATATATATATATATATATATATATATATATATATATATATATATATATATATATATATATATATATATATATATATATATATATATATAATTGTTTTTCCTTCTCTCTCTTTGTCTCTGACTCTCTCTCTCTCTTCCTTGTTTGATTTTCACATATATCCAGATGGTAATAATTTAAGACTATCAATATTAACAACTGTTTTACATGGAGTCGGATGACTCTCCGTGTATGTATATATATATATATATATATATATATATATATATATATATATATATATATATTATGTACGCGAAATATATGCATCTGTAAGGAAAAGGACAAACTAAATATATATATCTGCTTTTATTTTTAATTATGTCAGTTGCATCCATCAAATTAAGAAGGTCGCGCGAGAACAGCACGTCAGAGGCGTGTTCGAAAGGGGGGTCGGGGGTTCTGAGAGGGACGGACTTTGACAGAACACCGGGTGTCAGTCTGTCGGTCCGCCGCTAGCAGCCAGCAGGGTCCGGGCTTTGCACCGTCCTGATTCCTTGTGTGGTGTGTGTCAGGAGTTCGGTCGGCTCTCCGCGGTGTGATGGAACTAGACAGAATGGATGAAAATGACTGGAAATACCACGGAGAAGGAAACAAGAGCCTGGTGGTCTCCCATGTTCAGGTAAGTAGGCTAACGATGCTGAAGTTAGCATCTGATTTGAAGCTGTTTTTAAAGGGCTAGTTCACTGTGTAGGGAACCTGAGGCATCCGGTCTACAACGAAATCCAAAGCAACTAGTTTGACCAAAGCTGAGAAAAATACTTTGCATTGATTATAGTTTTATCTAAGCAAAGTTTACTATCTTAAACTTAATTTTGATTGTTGAAATTTCTATAAATAGTGATTTCAGAGTCTTCAGAACTGCCTTAGATCAAACCTAGAACCTCCAAACTTAGACTTAAGTACATCTGGTCTGGGAATAAATATTGTTTATATTTTTTCTACACTGCTTGAGAAGTATGGAATTACTTTAAATTTGTTTGAGTCTCGAAAAAGTGAATAGTTTTAGATAATTAAATATCCAGGTTTAATTCTCTAACACCTGACATGAAAAGCAAAATTCAGAATTACTTTAAGAAAATACTCAGTTATTTTCTTTATTTCAAACATGAGCTCAGTTATAGTTAATTTAACATTGCATAAGTTTTAATAAACTTGACATTTTCATCCTTCTGTATGTGCAGCTTTTTCTTTGATATTCTAATACAAAACTTAGTATTACTAAACCTCATGTTTCGTTGACAGACATACCTCCTCCAATTAAAACTTTAATATTCTTGGAAAACTGTATGAAATAGTTGCTTTTGCCTTTTCAAACTCAACACCATCGGTTCCATCTTAAAAACACATCCGTGTTGATTCTGGACTCATGTTTCATAAAAACAAACGTACTTAAACTTGTCCTTTTACCATATTTCACAAGTAGATCATATGAATTATAAATGAGATTTTTTTTGACAGATCATCAGTTCTTATGTTTATGCAGGAATGTGCATTAACTGTTAAAGTACGCACCAAAAAAGTGTATGTGATGATCTATATACCAAAAACATACATACCTAAAAAGGATGAAAATAAAACTTATAATGTTTTATTTTGGTCCTCCAAATAATCTCAAAAGGAAATTCAATCCTGGTTTGATTTTTCTTCAGTATTTCAGATTTTTGAAAGTTTAGGGTCTTTAGAAACTGTGGACTAGTCCTTTACGGAAGCTTCGAATCGAAAGCTAACTTCACCCTCGTCCGCTGCAACGGTTGAAGCTAGTTAAGTCATGTAAACAGCTTCATATAACGGAATAACAATACTTTTATTTATTTTATTACATCACAATCTTGTTTAAATGTGTCATCGGGCAGATTTACTTGGAGTTTGACATATTTTAGATTAAAAAAACCAAAGTATCGGGGCTGTTGGGAAGCTAACGGACTTAGCATCAGTGTTTCCATCAGCTGCTGATGGAAATGATTTAATAGGCCTGCTCTTACTTTTATCTGACATTAAAACCGACATTTATTTCTCAATAGAGTGTTTTTTATGGTCTGGTTCTTGTGTGTCTGAGCAGTCGGAGCCGTCCAGAGACTAACCATGTTGTTGAGCAATAAGTGCAGAAGACTATGAGTCACATCAGAACTGGACCTGAATCACTGGGAACCGGTTTGGTCCGTCTTCTGTTGTTCAGATGAAGGACCTTATGATGCATTCACGGTCAGAAGGGTTTTAAAGTTACAGACATGTTCTGGGATTAACTGACAGTTCATGGTGCCTACATTAAAATTAAAAAAAGAAGTGCAGATCCACTGCCTGCTGGTTCTGGCCCGTCTGGTTTAGAAGGTGAAGCATGCTGTTCAGATCCCTCTGTTCCTCTTTTTTTGAACAAAGTTTTGCATTCAAACACGTTATATTTAATAACCCATTAAACTGTAGTAAGACTGGGCTTGGGAGGAATAATTGTCTGCTTTTTAAATTTTTCACATCTTTTGTTTCTGAAGTTCAAACAGGTTGAACTGGATCATCTTTAATTCCGCTCTGACAGTGATTGATGTCCAACCCTGGTTTCAAACAGACACTGTGGGCCTGCTTCTGTTTTAACTGACAGGAAATATGTTCCTGCTGAAGACCTCTAACTACTGTTGGCTCGAAGAAATGTTAGGGACATGTTCATGAATTCGTGTTCCTAACCTTCGATACATTCCCTGTCAAACGCACGTATGAGGAAAAGAGAAAAACAAAACATATATATTTCTGCTTTATTTTTAATTATGTCAGTTTTGATCCTGGAAGTGTGACAAAACCTGGAAATTTGAAAGTCGCTGTGCTTCTCTCAAGTTTTTGACTTCATAGTTTTCAGACAAACATAACAAAAAAGAATAAACTACAATTATATAAATCTCCTTACCAGTATGATATCTTCATGTAGCATTTGGCATTTATTGTATTTGGCATTTATTGTATCTTCTATCATTTATCGTGATAAATTTCTTATCATGATGAAAAATTTAATTGTCATAAAATTCAGTTAATTATGTTAATTTTACTATTTTTTCACAGTTTTCTCATTGGGAGTATCAATAAATTTGAAAATATGATTAATTGTGGTTAATGTGATCAGTTAGTGACACAAATAAAACTTCTTTTACGTAACCAGGGTCCAAATGACGCATATTACAATATTTGTGTTGTTGGAGCTATGATTGTTCCATATGCCACCAAAGTTACCTAAAAAAGTAACAATAAATAAAGTTCTTATTGTTATCATTATCATAATAAAATATAAAATGATTAACATTAAATTCATAATATTATTTATGGTCATAAAAATCCCCAAATATCACTGCAACTCATATGGGCCACAGAGTTTTATATAACAATGTTGGCAAAATATATATTTGTTAAAAAAAATTTTAATAAAATTCTTTTGCTCCCCTGAACGAATTGGCGCCCTGCTGATGTAATCCCGTTCTACCCTGTGGCCCAACTGGACCCTGTGGTTGTCGGGGGAAACGGTCCTGTGTGCTTTGGATGTTTCTCTGCTGGAGCTCACGCCAGAAAACATCTGAAACATGCGAAGCGTTGTGCCTGAGGACCCGATGGGGGAACGCTGCTCCAACACGATCTGCGCTTCTCACGCTGCTTTGAAACCAGGCGGCCATTTCTAAAACACTGCCGTCGCTTGTAGCTACAGACCGACCGCCGGCTGCTTTCGATGAACTCAGACCTGAGGAACCTGACAAATAATATTCTCTGTTTCTAGCCTTAAAAGTCCAGAAATATCCAAATTAGACCTTAATTTGCATTTAGTTAGCTGTTACATTCATATATATGGAGGATCAAAACTGACATAAGTAAAAATAAAAGCAGAAATATATTTATTTTCCTTATACGTTTTCATCAAGAAATATGTATTTTGTTTGTCCTTTTTCTTAAACATGCATTTGTCAAGAAATGTATATAATTTCAGGATTTCCCCCAGAAAACTTGCTAAGCCCGGTGGTCGGGGCGTTGAGTCGGTCCACCGGTGGTTCACCGTGTTTTGTATTAAAAGATGTTAAGTTGACAGGAAATGTAAAAGCATTACTGTGTAATTTATATGTTACGGGAAAAGATCTCGAGTGAAATGCTATTTAAACCCACAACTAGTCTTAAAAACAACAAATTTGCATTTCTGTTTAATCCAAATTAAGTCAGCAGCTCCATCAGACCCCCAAGAGCTTCAGGGGCCCCTTAAACACTAATACTTTAAAACAGACCACAGATACATAAATGTAACACTTGTTTATTGAGATGATCAATGCTGTTAAATTTGATTCAATTGTTTAGGCATACATAAATTAAATGTTTTTAAATTGTTTAACATTTAAATACAAGATTTTAAGGAGCTGGCAAGTTTACTTTGTAAAACTTCAAAGAACAATATTCACAGTTAGATTGTTTTGTTACCATAGTAACAATCTGATGCTCTGAGTTTAGTCTTTGAATTTACAAATCCAATTTAGTAAACTGTGGTTATAACTTATTGCTTTTTAGGTTGGCCAATTAAACTACTCCCTTCTCCCATATTTCACTAAATCTAACACAGAAGCTGTTAGAGGTGCTGATATTTTTAGCAACAAAAGGGGCCCCTAAGTCAGATTCTGCTCAAGGCCTCATACAGCCTTGGACCAGCCCTGCATGATGAGGCAATCTGCTGCACTATGCAGAAATCAATCAATCAAATTTTATTTGTATAGCACATTTCAGCAGCAGGGCATTTCAAGGTGCTTTACATAATTAAAGAAAAAAACAAATAAGAACAGCATGTGACATTGAAATGCGCAACAAACAGGAGATTTAATTCAATGCTGCTAATGTGGCTTTAGTAGCTCTTTCATTTCGTGTCTGTTGAGTTTTTAATAAGCGTCACAGAAACTATTCTGGTTGGTCGAGTTTATGGAACGAGTTTCTCAGACTCGTCCCACAAACTCGATAGTCTTAAATTAACTCTTAAGTAGACAACGCATTTGATATGGTTTGATGCATGGTGTAACCGTTAAAATAATACTTAAAAATAATATAAAATCTGCGCGTGACTCCGAGGAGAGCGTTAAAGCTCCTCACCGGGCTGAACATGCATGACCAGGTTAGCGCTGCTTATCCACAAACGCTCCGGCCAACAGGGACCACAGACAAACTTTACAGGGTAGACAGACACAGAGCCACAAGCTGGGCAGCGTGTTGAGATGGAAACGCCGCATATAATTGTTCGTTCACAAAGATAAATCATTCTCGCCGCTCCACAACGCGCCTCTGAATTCGCTACAACTTATTCCTGCGATTCACATTGAGCTGCGCAACCAGAGCTAATGCGGCGGGTTTTAAACTCTTACCTAGAGTTCTCCAAAGGATCATAATTCCTCACAGTAAGTTGATGTAAATATCCATACAGGTCAGCCTGAGTCCAGTTTGAGTGAAAGGAGGCGCGCGCGATCCCGCTGAGGTAAAGCAGCGGCACGCGAGGCAAAGCGCAGAGGCGCCAGCGGTGTGATTGGTCCGCGCTGTCGGGTTTAAATGCATAAACCTGTCTATTATAAACCTATCATTTAGGAATCAATCTGCTCTGCTAGTGAAATGCTAAGAGCAAAAGAGACGCTTGCAGCCCGGCTTTAAAAAACAAACAAAAAAAAACGATTTTTTTTTTTCCCCCTAGAAACGTAAACAAGCAACGCTTAGCCTGGCGGCGGGGCTAGTAAAGCATGGCAGGCCGCCAGGCTTATAATACACTGGGGGAAACCCTGAATTTATATATTTCTTGAATGTAAATGATTAACTTTATATATATAACTTGACAAAAACACGTTTAAGAAAAAAAAAAAAAAATTATATATATACATACATACACACATACACAATTTTGGTCCTCCTTTAACCTGGACAATATTAGAAGTTAATAAAAATACATTAATTAACTTATTAATTAATAATTATAATAAATACATAACCAGAATTGAAGTTGAAGAGTTAAAAAATATGTAGCAAAACATAGCAGTAAATAAAAACAATCAATTGAAGAAGTGAAGTTGCAACGTTTAAAAATATACAAGTAGCAAAGGATAATAATAAAAAAATTAGTAAATGAAAACAATAACATTAAAAAATAAGTAAAGTTATTAAAGTAAAAAAACAGAAATAAAATAAAAACATAAATGAGTAAATTTGTTAAAAAAGGAAAAAAATACATATAACAAAATAAAATGATAATAAAAGAAGAAGTGGAGTTGTGAAAGTGGGATGTGAGTCCGTTGGGCCCAGTTCTGAAGTCACCACTAGTTCCTGAGAAAGGAAGTTGGGGCCGGTGGCTTGGTGTGAAACTACGTCCCAGCAGATGGTTTTAGCTTCATGTTGGAGAGTTTTTCTGTTTGTTTTTTACGCCAGGTGAATCTCACCTGGTGTCAGGTTTCTTTATGCTGCGTTGCTGGTCATTGATGTGAGAACAAAAAGTTCAGGAAGAGAAAGTTTGCGTTCATCTGAATTTACCTGGCTGTCTCTAAACTGACTGTGTTGCTTACTGGTTTCCAGCAGGGCTAAATTGGGATGTTTGTTCTGGGAACATTTTCCCAGCAGGTTTCTGGTGGTGTTGAATCCCCATCGAGCCCCAAGCTGCAGCTCCAGGTTTTCCCATGACACTCCCAGGCGTTGTGAAATTGAGTCTTTGTGTGTAAAAACGGGAGTCCGTGTCAGAACCTGCCTGAGGAACCGCCTTGATATGATCCATCATGGTGCTCCGGATAGGATTATGTCAGACATTCCTCCTGCTGCTGGTGTTTTTCCACTATGTTTATCTCCAACATTTCATCTTATAGACCTGACATGATGAACAAATACCAGACCTTTCATCTGCACGGTTACCTTCAGTCATCGCTAAAAACCCTGAGTAGAAGACAAATACTCTGAATAAACCTAGCCAGCTCTGTGATACTCATGGTTTTTGGTTTCAGAACAGAAGAGATCAACTGGGTAACTCAATTCAAGCTAGCTCTGAGTTAAGCATGAGCGCGAGTATAGAATCATCAATCGAAGGCAAATCTGCCATGGCAACGGGAGAAAAAGAAACACTTGAAACTGCATATTTTTCGACAATGAAATTTAGTCCTGGACAATTAGTCAATAACAAGAAATATGGCAATAGAAACATGATCAGCATCCTGGGAGATGTAGGCAGAGACTTTACCCACTCATTCTCTCTCAATCAAGGTTGGTGTGGAATCAACCAACTGACTCACTCTGGTTACCTAGCAACAACTTGTTGAGTAACTTGCACAGCAGCAGTTTCACGTTTTGCCATTGTGCCTCATAACTGCTTAAAGATAAACAACTGCATGCAGTGAAAACTGTGGATAAAACCGGAAAGGTCAGAACACCAGTTTGGCAGATATTTAAAACCAATAAGCTAATCAATAATTATAAATCGACTGATATAAAACGCTTATGTTGTGATACGTTTTTCAGCCATACTGTCTAATGGAGTTAGACATTTAAATTACGGCACAAGGAGAATATCAAAACATGTTTAACAAGAAAAGCTGTTTTGCTTGTGTTAAGAATGGAAATCCTAAAGCGTCTCAACACTTGGCATAGCAGAGACTAAGTAAACTTAACTATGTTATTAAGTCACACAGGACGCTGTTACCCAGAGGGCAGTTTCTGTTGGAAAAATGCCTAAAACTCTCTGGCTGGGCTGATTCCCTTATGTTTGAAATAAAATATTATAATGGGATTTTAAAAATTGTTCAAATGGTGACAAAGACCAATAGTAACTTGTCGTCTACAGCGGACCATCAGTCGTCCAGAGTAAGTAAACACTGTGGGAGGCTTCTGTCCGTGGTGCTGGACAGTCAGGATCTCTCTGTTAAACTTTATGATTTATTAATAATAAGTATCTTTATTGTCCACAAATGCATGTGGAAATTTGCCTTTGGCTTCGCATGGTGGTGAAAAATATTACAAGATAAAAAGTATCACAAACCAGCATTGGACACAACGTCACGGTTAACAACTCAGAAACGTTATTGCATTTTGGATGAATGAGTTCTTATACATGTTCTTGGTTGCTCTGTTTTGTTTTATAACCCCAAATAAGGGATCACTCAGCCACTCAAAATTTGTTGAGCCTTTTTTTTTTAAATAATTTTGTTGTGTTTTTCAGTAACTGTTATGTTTTTAATCCTGGGGAGAGACAACAAATAAGGGACAGACATGGCTCCTGATAGTCCATTAGATTCGGTTTGATTTGGGACCAAAGGTGCATCATCTGCTCCATCTCCAGCTGCTGCGGTTCTCTTTCTCTCTGCTCTGAGTCAATTCAACCAAACCTTTTGAGCAACCTGTTCCCCTCCTTGCAGAGTGGCATCAGATTTTAGCGGTTGGAGGACTTTTTTTACCATGACTCATTTCTCCTACTAGCGCTTGGCTAGCACATTTGTCTTGGTTGTCTTCTCACCCAGAATGCCCTGCGCTGTAGTCCACTTCCTGCTTTTGGAGTGGTCTCTGGTCTGCTTGGCGTTCACATATGCATTCAAATCAAATCAAAGTTCACTTCAACCAAACCCAAAGCTTGAGTTTGTTCAGAGGCGTCAGTCACAAGTTCGAGTCCTGGCCCTTTGACCTTTGCCCCCTGACCTTTTCCTCCTGACCTTTGTCTGGCTCTCCCAATCCGCTTTCCTATCTGACAGCTGTCAAATAAAGGCCGCTAGAGCCGACAAAACCTAAATCAGCCCGGCTCAACATCCAGAAAAAAGAACCAGATCAGGACAGCCTTCTTTCTGCTTCAGGGAGGCTGAAAGATTCCCTGTAGTAACATAAATCAGGTTCAGTGGGTTTAGAAGAACAGTTCTGCTGCTTCAGGACGGTTCTGCTGATGAAAGTCGGACTCTTATGTTTGAATCCTAACTGGACTTCTCTCTGTTCCTGCAGCACTGCCGAGTTTTACGTCTCCTCAAGTATCCAGCAGAAGACTCTGAGAACCCTCCTCAGGTAAAGCTGCTCTTTGTTCTTCTGACCAGCACCAGAACCACTTTGTTCTGGGAGGTTCTGATTTGTTCATGTTGTTCCAAAATGCTAGATCTGTCTCTGTTATACAGACCAGAATCAGAACAAACTTCTCTGGTTTCATGTCAGAATCAACAAAATATTTTCGTTAGCTAAAAGCCTCAAAAATAAGAGAAAATGTCAGAGATTATTTTAATCTGAAGTATACAGAATGATTACTTGATTACTGTTTCTTTAACCAATGAGGGAAAGCCCAGATGATGATGTCACAGCTTTGGAAGCTTCTGATAGGTTAACTGAGACATATAAGTTATTGGAGACTCACCTCTAGTTCCTAGATGCTTGAAGGAGCCTCATTCATCTGTTCAAACTATTATTGCAAAGAAAGACATAATGCGAATGTCCAACCATCATACGGGTCAGAAAGAGACGGGTTCTGGTCCAAAATGGGCCGCTCAGTGAGTAAGAAGCCATTACTCCAAAAGAAAAAAAAAAGTCTGCAAATGACCTCCTCTCATGCAAAATTGGCAATTTTAATGCAACTTTGCATTAAAATTGCAAACTTGACTTGTTATGTCACTCTTCTGCACATCCCTTGAAATAAAATGACACTGAAATTTTTTTACGACACATAAACAATATGATGAATGCCCTTCCCTGGCTCTCTGGTTCTGACTGTGTTCTGACCTGCAGAACCAGAACATTCAGTTGAAACGGAAACAGTTTTCAGTTCCAGTTTCTCTGCAGCTGCAGCTGCAGTTCAGCGTTTCTTCTTCTTCTCTTTTATTTGCATGAAGCCCGGTGCTGATTTTACTTTCATCAGACCTCATTTCCCTTCATTATCCTTCTCACGTTCTGCCGGGCCCGCCTGGTGTCCGCTGGAGCTCCGTTTGCATGGGCGGCAAACTGGTGAGGTCACTGGGGACGGGTGGCTCCGCCCCTGGTGGACGGTTTGACATCAGCGCTGACAGCAGGATGTTGTGTTGCAGACGGCGGAGCAGGCCTTCAGGCAGATCCAGAACATCGTGGACTTCACCTCCAACGTCATGAGCTGCCTGCTGGGGGAAAAATTCGTCCACAGTGGGGTAATACACACAACTTTTACAAATCATCAATCATATTTTTAAAAAAAGACAAAAAAACCCCTCTAATTTTACAGTGAAAACTGATTTAACTGTCATTATTTTGGAAGAGTTTGACCCAAAAGTTTTCTGTTTGGAGAGACAGAGCAGATCATCCAGCTGGTTATGGTTCAGATCTATGGGTGTGTTCAAGTTGGGGAACAGGGGCCATTTGTGGTCCGTGGGCTGATTTTCTGCGGCCCCTTGTTAGCAGTTAAAGAATGTTTGCGCATATTTGACTCTCCTGAGCCAGGAGGGTCGAAAATGCACTATCCATTGTTTTTAATCTGGTAATATTACGACTTTAATCTCCTAATATTACTTTTTCTTCTCCTAAAATTACAACTTTATTCTCTTAGATTATGACTTTATTCTCCTAAAATTATGATTTTATTCTTAAAGTTACGACTTTTTTCTGGCAATATTATGATTTTACTCTGTTATTTTAAAGATATCTCCTAATCTTGCCCTAATACTCTGTTGTATTTTTGACCATTGAGGACTTTTAGCCTGAATAATTTTGGCTCATATGGTAAAAGTTTTGTACACCCTGATTAGCATCAAGCTGCTCAGTGATGCTGCAAATCAGATTTATGATTTGAAGTTCAGTTTGACGTTGAACTTGAAGTGTTGTGTCTTCATTTGGTCTGTAGGAAGTGGTCAGACTGCCGCTGGAGTTCGTTCGACAGTTATCCATCAAGATTCAGCATCAGAGACCAGGTGAGACCAAGGGCGTAGATCCCATCTCATTATTGGGGGGACCATAAACAGGGAGATTTTTAAGAGCAACTTTGGTGGGGTCGGCAAAATTATAGTAAAATGCGGTTTAAGTTTGTTGTTCAAGCTGCACCATCAAAAATGACTAGTAAGTAGCAATGAATAACAAAAGTGTTTTTCTCAGTAAACAATCTGTTGAGACCTATAGAAATCAAACTAAGATTCAAATGTTGCTTAGATCTGAGTTTGGTTCAGAGTCACTGATCTAATCTCTGTTACACCTTTACAAAAACTTAAGGCTCTAAATAAAAACAAGTTTTAATAAGTAACTCCACTTAATAAAATTCCTCATAAATATTGATTTATTGCCGTGGTTCTCAATGCATACAAGTCGTGTTATTTAAATTATAACTTAAGTTGCTTTAAACTTTTCTCTTTTTTTCATGTTAAAACCTATAAATATGTAGGAATTGAATATTTGGGAAGTATCATAATTTAAACTTAAGGCTCAGCACCAGAGTTTTCTAGAAAAATATCCAGATTTTATTTTGTGGTTTTAAAGGCTCTATGTTGAAGATGGTGAGAAATAAAGGCATACTTTATTTTGTTTTACTGTCAGCTCTTGTAGCCCCTCTGCTCTCTGCTCCCATACTGAGCTGTTGGCTATCGCTAACGCTCAGCCGCTCCTTCCAGTTTCAAGCTCTTCTTATTAAAGTAAGAGTTGGAGAGCTAAATGTAATTGAAATATTGGCTTCCTTCAACAGAAAAAGGAGCAACGACTATGAAAGCAATGTAGCAGTTTAGCTAGTATTGATTTCCAAGGCATAAGGTGCCAGTTTATCATCATTCAGCCAAAGTAATGAAATAACGAACTGTTTATTGTTGATGTGTTTCTTCCTATTGAGCAGTGAAAGTCAATAAATCGTGTTACTTGTCTTTTGCTTTAAGTATTTAGGAGGGTTTGGAGGGTTTTTTGTTAGTGCTGCAGAGCCACAGCTAACAGCTAACAGCTAGCTCCTCACTTCAGCGGCTCTAATGGAGCCTGTGTCATTCAGCACCGCAGTTGTTGCTCCTCATACACTTTGGGCTGAACCATTGTTCTAACAATAGTGTGGGGGGGACCTAAGCTTGATTCTTATTCTTTTCTTAGATGAACAGCAGATTTACTTCGTTCTTTGTTTCCATTGCCTTTTTATATTGATATTGTTTAAATACAAGGGTTTCTTTCATGATTTCTTTTGGGGGGACCATTCTAGACTTTTCCAAGATTGAGTGGGGTCTGGACCCCTCCTGCCCCCCCGGGATTTACACCTACGGGTGTAACTTCAGAACCAGACGGAGGCCCGTTTGGACCCTGATCAGGACCTGAACCCACAGTCTGTGTTTCTGTTTCAGCCTGGCGCTGTGATAAAGTCATGGACATCTACAGCGGCTGCGCTCTGTGTCTGCCCAACCTGACGTCTCCGACCCTTCACCAGCCCACGCCGACCCCGCCCCTCTGCATCGAGATCAAGGTACGACTTGCCGCCATGCTTCCCTCAGACTGACGCTCCAAGTGAGTCAGAGCGTCACTGAAGTTATTTTTGGATGTAAAGAGGAACGATTTAGAGTCAACTAAAGTCACTACAGCTGGAAACCAGCAATCAGGCTGACCTCTGACCTGAACCTTCAAACTTAAAGGCAGTTCCAAAGTCGGCCTTCTATCGCCTGAAAAATGTTTCCAAGATCAGAGGACTAAGGTCTCAGCATTAGAGAAACTCATCCATGTGTTTCTCTTGATTACTGCAGCAGCGTCTTCACAGGTCTGACTAAAATGTCAGTCCTCCAGCTGCAGCTGATCCAGAAAGATGCTGCTTTATGCTCTGTTAGTGACTAAAACCAGGAACATAGAGCACATCTCCCAGTTCTAAACTCCTTCCACTGACAGACTTTAAAATACTGCTGGTAGTTTATAAACTACTGAATGGCTTTAACATCTGCTGCTGTTGGATCAGCCTTCCAGACCTCTCAGGTCTTCTGTTTCTGGTTCTGCTCTATTTGATGTGTACTGCTGATACTTGACTAAATTTAATGTATGTTCTTTTTATGACTTTGTATTTTTGTGTTTTTGTGATGTGAAGCACTTTGAACTGCCTTGCTGATGAAATGTGCCCTGCAAATAAATTTGATTGATTCTGTTTTCAGCCTAAATGTGGCTTCCTGCCGTCCCCCAAACACGTCAGCAAGGACATCAAGACCAGAGTGTGTCGCTACTGCATGCACCAGCACTACAAGGTAGAGCCTGCAGGACACACATGCACCACACACACACACACACACACACACACACACACACACACACACACACACACACACACACACACACACACACACACACACGCGCGCGCGCGTTCTGATGTTTGATCCACCCCGGCCTGTGGTGAATCAATGCCTCTGTTCTGAGACATGCAGAATGCAAAGCTGTATCAGTCTGATCTAAAAACAAAAGCTGCTCTGTTTGTTTCTGAGCTGGTTCCTCGGAGGAAAGCTGCAGAAGAACGTAAACATGTTCCTCCTGTCGGCTGGAGAACATTCTCAGATTGTCTCTCTTTCTGCTCTGATGGACAGGAAATCCTCCTGACTGAAGTCAGACAGGTTTTACTGCATCTTCCTCATTAAACCACAAGAGCTGTGCTGAAGGAATGCTGACATCTAGTGGTGAAGATGCAAATAACAACCAGCTGAGCATCAGAACATTTCAATCTGATGTTGGAGATAAAATGACTGAGTTTAGTTTAAAAGGTTCATTAGAGTTAAAAACAAAAGAAGAAGTAACTATCCACTTATCAGAGTTCTGAAAAAATGAAAAACTAAATAATGTCCAGGAACCCAGGAGAGATGTTTCAGCTAAAGAGCGGAGCAGAACCAGGTCACTGGACCACTGGGACCAGTTAGAGTTCTGTTCTGGTTTCTCACCAGCAGCTCTGCTGTTTCTGTCTCACCTGCTCAGGTGGCCAACGGGAAGTGGAAGAGACGCAGCCTGTACTGTCCCCTGGACCTGTTCTCAGGGTGAGTTCACTGACGATGCATTCACTGTCCCATGGGTTTTCAGAGAACCGTCCCGTCTTTTTGTTCTGCATTCTGTCGCAGTCTGATTTCTTCTTCTTCTTCTGTGCAGAAACAGACAGCGAATGCACTTCGCTATCAGACACCTGATAGAAGAACCTCAGAATAACCTCAAAGTATTTAAGGTATGAAGCCAAACTTTAGTTCTCTGATGTTCCTGGTCCTTCGTGTTTTAATAAATTATGTTTTTAAGCTGTTTTCTTCTCTTGTTTCCAGCTAACTTTGCTGATTGTGTTTTGTATTTATTCCAACTGGACTAACAGCTGGTTCTGGGTTTCAGGGTGGTCAGTGTATCTACAGCAGTAAGGAGGGTAGCGACGAGTCGCCCGACACAAATTCTCTGCTGCATCACCTCAGACCTTACTTCCTGCGTGGAAACAACCGCGTCAATGGTCACATGACCACCAAAGCCGTCCTGAACGACTTCATACAGGTGAAGCAGCGGTCCAGTACGGCTCTGCCTGAAGCTGCTGGTGTCAGTCGGCGCTAATGGCTGGTTTTGTGTCTGAAGGTCCTGGGGAACGCCCTGCTGAGCGCCGCAGGAGGAGACGGAGGTCAGGTGACCGACAGGACAGGAGAGGGGCGGAGCTTCTGCGAGGCCAGTCTGTTTAACAGGGAGCGGATTCGCCACGGTCAGTTTGTTCTCAAACATCATCAGAACTTAAAGCTGCAGAGTGTAACATTTATAAATTTTTTTTACATATTTGGTAAATTTATCTCCTCCACCTGCTTTCACCTAGAAACAAAGTTTAACTTTTTATTTGTAGAGAAATCTGTGATCTGTTCAAAGGTGAAGGTGAATTTTCTTTATCTGGTTTTTCCAAATTTAACATTAAAGCAACATAAACTTACCTGTTAGAATGGAAACAACAGAGTGGAAGAAGACCACTTTTTTGACCGGGAACCCAGTTTTTTAACACACAGTAATAGTTATGTTAAGTAATTTATTATTAATGAAATAATTCATGAAATTAGTTCCTTTAGTTCAGGGGTGTCAAACTCAATTCCACCGAGGGCCACTTCAGCTTATTGGCCCCCCTCAACGGGCCACATTGACGGTACAGATCAGGAGGGCATCCCTGCTAAAACACCCCAGACAAAAGGTTGACTTCCCTCATTCAGTTCTGTAGAGGCTTATAATGAGTCAATGGTCCAGGTGTGTTAGAGAAGGAACCATCTAAAGCTGCAGATGGTAGCTCTGGAAAACTAGACTTGGGCAGCCCCAGCATAAATGTATAAAAATACAATGTTAAAAATAAATTAAGCACCACCTCATATTGTTAAATAACTGATTTTATGTATTGAAGTTTTAAATATTGCATTTGAGTTTCCATGGCCTATAAAATGCTGGGGGGCCACATGTGGCCGGCAGGCCTTGAGTTTGACACATTTGCATTACACCATTGAACTGCCAATTGGTAATTGAAGTAAAGTAGCTTCGATTTCAAAGAAGCCTACATTGAAGTCGATTGGCAAATGAACCATCACCAAAGAGGAAGGCTCTTGTCTCACTGCACCCCAAGAGATGCATAACTGACAAAAACCGTTTCTGTCTGGTTTCGAACCAGAGACCTTTTGTGTGTAAAGCAAACGTGATAACCACTACACTACAGAAACTGAACTTCTCTGCTTTGTTTCAGTTTGAGGTTCCAAAGTTGATGATGTGAGATGCAACATGAAAATTTCAACTGAGGCTTGCACTCAGTTGCCTGGATTCAGAGTACAGACCATGACACCACAGAACCTTGTTGACCTTTAGTAAACACCTGTGATGAATAGAACATGCAAAATCTGTTTCTGTCTGGTTTTGAACCAGAGACCTTTTGCATGTGAAGCAAACGTGATAACCACTACACTACAGAAACTCATGCTCTCTGTAGTGTTCCTGGTAGATGATCCACATTTTGTTAGACTAACGTCAACAATTGGCATGGAACAATGTCAAATATTTATATCACAGATCCTCTCAGAGAGCACAGTAACTTGGTGAACTGTCAAACTTATACTTGTGTCCAATTTCACATTACAGTCAGTAAACTAAGCCTGGGATCAAAAAATTGTATTAAAGATGTCATTAGCAGAGACAAATGGTTCTGCAGAGACTTGACTAAATGGCTATAAAATAAAACCAATACTTACAAATAAAAAATGGTTCAAAAATAAAATTAACACATTAAAATTAAAAATATCTGTGAAATACAATCAACACTTCAAAAATAAATAATGGTTCAAAAATACAATCAACACTTAAAAATACAAAATCTCTGGAAAATAAAATATTATGTATGTTGTTTTGAAAAACATTGGAATATAAGCACTTTTATCAAATCTTCATTGTGGTAAGATCATGTGAGTTCTTCTTAAATCCATGGAAACTCAACAGTTTATAAGGTAGGTGAGTTAGCTCAGCAGGTTAGAGCACCGTGCTGGTAATGCTGAGGTCATCAGTTCAAACCCCATATGGGGCAATTCATGTGTAAGGTCTTTCAGACAATCAACACTTCAGAATAAATAAGGGTTCAAACATAAAATCAACACTTCAAAATAAATAAGGGTTCAAACATAAAATCAACACCTTACAATAAATAAGGGTTCAAAAATACAAACACTTTACAATAAAAAATGTATCAAAAATAAAATTAACACTTCAAAATAAAAAATGGTTCAAAAATAAAATCAACACTTCAAAATAAATAATGGTTAAATAATATCAACATTTCAAAAATAAAATCAACACTTTAAAATGGTTCTACAGAGTCATGGCTAAAAAAATAAAATTAATTTTTGTTTTTTAAGCACATTACAAACCTTTGGTTGAAATGACGTGTTAAATTCAAGTCTCCATTACAGACCAGAGAAAACTAAAGAGAATGCAACGTTGTGTTAATCCATTTGAGAAGCCGGTAGTTTATCTTGAGGAAATAAATGACGATGCAAAAGTTAATTAGACTGTAACGTGCGCAGTCCGCTGCTCAACCACTGCGGACTGCGAAGAATTAGAAACCGCTGGAAGTAACTCATCCAGCAGAAAAAAATAAAATAAAATAAAATAAATCCTGGTAAAAGCGCACACCGGACCGCTCAGGGTAAAACACTCACATAGTTCAGTTGATCTGTTTGGATCAGACAGATCCAACTGACTGATGAATTACCGCAGATTTTTCTGCAGATGGGAACCAGGAGGAAGTTGTTCAGACCCCAGCGGGTGAAGTGATGCTAATTTAAGTGAAGTCGCTTAGTTTAATTTATTAAAAGTTATTGGGGCCTCAGTCAGTGGTTTTTGTCACTACGAGAAAAATGTAGATACATTTATCTGCTTAATCTGTAATGGGATCTGGATTCACGGTGAATATTAACTAAATCGCATAAAATGCGACTAAATAGCCGATGTTAATATGATTGTAATTTCACGGATAAAAATACTACATGACCGATTTTTTTATGTTGTCGGTCAAGATAACAGATAACAAAAAAGTCTAGCGCCACCTGCCGCCCTGACACCAACTCACACATCTTCATTCAGTCTTACTTGTAAATCGCTTTTTCTTTTCTTGGACGTTTTGATGTTAGCTTGTCGATGTCTCAGTTTTATTTGCTGGGAAAATCAATAAGCAGCTTGAGGTGACTCTGCTGCTCTCTAGTGGCGAGAAGCCGTAATGTTGGCTGGCAACAATCGGAATGCATTGTGGGAGATGTAGTTTGTAGTCAGTTCATGCTCAAAACCTATTTTAAGTCAATCATCAGCCTATAAAATGCTGGGGGGGGCACATAAAATGACATGGTGGGCCACATGTGGCCCGCGGGCCTTGAGTTTGACACATGTGCTTTAGTTAATTGGGGCACCATCAGAGTAAACATGCTAGTCTCTCATGAAGGAATAAATGTAACGCTTCTGGAAGAACCTCCTCACAGAAACCACAATAGACACACACCATTCACTGAGAGTTTATTAGCTATATAACTCAAATTTACACCAATAATGCAATTTAACTCCTAAGAAAAATAAAAATATTGAATAAGTGAAGGATCAAAACAAATTAATGAACAGCATATGAGGAAACAAAATGGAATACTGGAAAACAGCTTCAAGACTGAGAAAACAAAAACGCAGAAAATCAGGACTTTTGAAATAAGACTTAAACATACTCAACAAAAGTCTTCATGTTTAACAAGCACATTATTGTCGAATTAGGACATAAAGTTCTGCTGGAACTCAGTGATAGAAGTTAGTTTTTTTTTTAGCATTTTTAAAATAAAAACCTCAACATTTCATAGTTACTATTTGTAATTTAAGTTTGTTATGGAAGGTCAGTATCTGTTCAGTTTCCCCAGATGAGAATCAACAGGAACACAGGCAGATGGTGACTTTGTGTTGATTTCTGTCATGTATTTACAAACATCTTATTATTAATTAATAAGTTATTTATTAATAAAATTTACAAATGAACACAGACAGAAACATTCATATGCCGGTGACCTTTGACCCACACCAGATGGTGTAACAGATAGAAGGATTTAATTAAAAAGCTGCATGACACAAAAATAACTATTTGGTCGTTTTTATGGAACAGAAACATAACTTAAGTGTTACTGGAAGCTCTTAAATAATTTTAAGTTCAAACCTGATCCACATTGGGACTAGCTCAACTACAAAACCTTTGGTTCTGGTCCGAGACATTTGAAACAGGAGTTTAGTTCAGATTTTAGTATGGTTCCTCCAAAGGTTTTGGTTCTGCAGCATCTTCCAGGTCCTGATGTTACAGATAAAACAGAGGAGCAGAATTCCTGATGAACTTCTCTGGAACCGGACCTGAAACCAGAACCATTTCTAGGTTGATTTAACAAACCCGTCTCTCTGTAATGCAGGATCTCAAGGTTTACCGACCAACAACATTTTGTCCAGAATCCTTCAGACTCAGATGTTGGACTCGTTGGACATCGAAGGACTTTATCCTCTGTACTGCCGAGTGGAGCAACACCTGCAGGACTTCCCCAAGGACAGGTAGAACCCGGCCAACCAGAACCAGAAGGAAAACCTGTCCCTGCAGGTAGACCTGGACTCTGACGTCTCTGTCTGTTTGCATCAGGACTGGCCTCCAGATAGACGGACCGTACGACCAGAACTTCTTGGAGAAAGTGCAGAAATGTTCGATGGAGGACGACGGCTCTGTGGAGTACGCTGCTGCCAAGGTCACATGGTTTCCAGTTCTCCCAGTAACACAGACACACTGGAACAGTTTATTCTTTATTTTCACTCTTGAAGCCAAATTCCAGTTTTGCTCTTTAAACAAAAATAAACAACAGTGTCATTTAACAGAAACTAAACCCAGAATGTTTCCATGATGATGAGCAGCAGGGATGACGTCAGAGAGAAACGCTTTATTGATCCTGAAGATTTTAAGTGTCAAACACTCCATCACTAACTGTTTTATCCTCCAGATCAATAATTTCTATAGACTTTCTCAAAACCATAGCAGAAACTAAAGATCTGCTGAGATGATGGAATGAAAACCTCTGAGTTTTCTTCTGCAGTGCTTATTGGTCTGGTCTGATCAATAAGGTTTTATTAAGCTCAGCGCAGTGAATCATAGAGTTTATGATCAAAGTCAAATAAACTGGGCTTCTGGAGGCCTTAACATATTTGAAAACTCACCAAACATGATGGTCGCATCAGGCCTGCGTGAAATTTGAGTATTTTAAGGTCATCGCAAAACTTGCAATAAAAACGGCTCAACAGCGCCACCTGGCAACATTCAAATCACCCTGGGCATTGACCTTACTTTATTGTAGAGGCATGAACATCGCAACACTTCTACAATTTCCCAAGACATACAGAGAAGTCTCTGACAGCCAATTTTACACCCAACAGAGAGAAAATACTGCAGATTATCCTGTTTCACCCTGTTTGTAATCTAAGATTGAAACTGTATTCACTAACTGCTGATAAGCAAACATAATGTGTGCCTACAGGAAGTATTCGCCAATACTTCGACCTTCAAGACCCGACCTGTCTTGAAGGTTGGGTTTCAGCCAAACTTTTAAGACATGCTGCTGGACTCGCATTGAGTCTATTTGGAAGATTTGTCAAATGCGCCCCCTAGTGGACGGGAGCGGGAGAGTGTTTATGATAGCTGGCGGTTGCTATGAGAGGCGCTGAGCTGCGAGAGCCGTATGAGGCTGCTGGCAGCTTTAATTTGAACTTTCGTTCTTCATACTGAGAACATCAGAGCTGCTGTTTCATCACTGAGATATTCATTGTCAGGATTTTTACTATATTATCAGTGGCAATGAATGGAAACATCTTGCCAGTGAAGGTGTGTGTGAAGGTGTGTATGTGTGTGTTAGTGTCCAGATCAGAGAACGACAGCTTTCCTCCGTCCCAGTCCAGATTCACTCTGACCCTCTGGAGTCTTTTCTGGACATAAAGGAATATGAGAGGAGCTGGTGGAGAACATGCTGAGTATTTACTTTCATATAACCCGATACCCAACCAGCCAGACGCTCTGTCTCCCTTTCTTTGGACAGACTCTGCTGACACACCGAGTTCCCAGTATTCACTGTCTCCAACCTCAATATCCCAACTGTGGTTCCCTGAGTTAAAACCCTCAGAGCTCAGGACAGAACGCCACAAGTCATTAAACCTCTCTGGATTATAAGGAAGCTGCTGTTCCTCTCCATAAATCAAACCGGTCAGATCCTCAAACAGGTGGAGCTTTGGATTTGCCGTGTTTGGGTCCAGAACCAGAGGAGTGTAGGTCACCATGCCCTTCATGTTGCTCCAGATGTTGAAGGCCAGGTTGCCCAGATGTTTGGCCTGGTCTATCAGAGCTCCTGAGGGCAGCTGTGGATCCTCCAGCAGGGGGCAGCGCTGGACTCTTTCCACTGCAGCCTTGTAGTTGTGCAGGAATGAGACGTCTGCAGCTCTCAGCTCCTCCTCTGTGGCTCTGACTGTGTCTGAAAGAGCTGCTATCTCTCTGCTCAGAGCCTCCATCTTCTCCTTCATCATCCCTCTCTTCTGCTCCTCTTCCTCCCTCAGTGCAGCCAGCCTGGCCTCCTCTTCCTCTGCCAGAAACTGATGAAGCTTCTTGAACTGCTCAACAATCTGCCTCTCTGTGTGTCGGGCCTGGACCTTCATGTGTTCTGCTGTCTGATCAAACTCCTCTTTAACTTCCTTCTTCATCTCCAGTTTCCTCTTTAAAGGCTCCAGAGATGTTTTCAGTTTCTCTCTGTGTTGCTGAGCAGCTTCATCGATGGGCCTGAATCTGTGCTTGGAGTGTTTTTCTGAATCTCTGCAGACGAGGCAAACTGGCTGCTGATGGTCCAGACAGAAGAGTTTGAGTTTCTCAGAGTGCAGAGAGCAGAGATCCGTTGGGATTCTCTGGTCTCTCTGCTGTAGGAATGATTCACACAGGTTCTTCAGAGCCAGATTACGAGGAGGATCTTTGGTGAATGATATGGTCTTACAAACTGGACACTCTGTTGCTGGTTTCTCTCTCCACCAGCTCTTCAGACACTCCCTACAGAAGCTGTGGCTACATGACAGAACAACCGGATCCGTAAAGACGTCCTGACAGACCGGACAGCAGAGATCCTCCTCTGATCTGGAAGCCATTTTGTCTCTGAGTGAAGCTGAAAACACAGAAGGTCCAGTCAGTCTCGGCTCCCTCCCTCCTCTACTAACTTCCCTCAAAGTGACTCTGAGTGTTTTGGTCCAACTCACCTTCAGTGTGAGCAGCTTGAAGCAGCAGAGTCTCTCTGAAGGAACCAAAAGTCACAAACTGCTTCCTGCTTTGGTTCAGGTGTGTCGGGTAGGCGGAGCTTAAACCTGATGAATTTGCTGTGTGTCTTGCATTTGAGGCGTGCTTCACTCCAGAGTCCAGAATTCAACCTTTGATCAGAACAGAACCTGTAATAAAGATGGTAGAATAAACTGATTTCACTTTGTCATCTTGATTCTCATTCAGGAATAATCAGCTGACCTCGGCAAAGTTCACATCTAAAGTAAAAAAATTTTCCTGCTTAAGGTTCTGTTTAGCTTTTTTATCGGTGGCCGGTTTTAGTTTCCGATAAATAACTGATGACACCATCAACCTGCTGTTCAATCTTGTAATAATTAGTAAGAACCAATTGGTTTTATGTCCTAGTTGATAAAATAACTTTGTCCCGTTTGTAAGACATCAGATCCACTCTCTCTGCTCCTGAAGTAAAACTCAGACACTCAGGATACAGTTAAAGTTTTTCTCAGATTTTCTGTTACTTTTCAGTCAATTTTAGTCTAGTTCTTTTTTTTCTCTCCAGGTCCATCAGTACCGGATCGCCATGACAGCTAAGGACTGCTCCATCATGGTTACGCTGGTTCCCAGTGGTGAGGAAGAGGACGATGATGAAGAGTAAGACCTTTGTCTGTTAAATCAGAGCTGAGGCCTTTAGTCTGCAGCCTGGATGTTCACTGTTTTATTAATTCTAATGATGGAGATTGACCTGAAAGATGATATTCATTCATGGAATGAACAGAAACTTCTGTCCAACCCAACTGGTCTTTTGCTACTGGTCTATAGATAGTTTGGTTGATCAGGAGTGCAACAATACATAAAATTCACTGTTCTGTTCAGTGCTTTAGTGTCACAATTCAATATTTTTTTCAACGTATAATTTATTGAAATTAATTAAACATTTATTTAACCCCAGAAGTGCAGTTTGTAAATTAAATGTTGCTGAAACGGCAAATAAGTCTCTAATTCTACTTTTGTCTTGTTATGCAAGGTAGGAACTGCGTATCGGTGAAATATGTTTGTGAATAAATCTTGTAACGAGGCTCAAGCATATTTTATACAACAGAAAAGGGTTGCACAGAGCGATCACCCGGTCCATTTCTTTTTCCCTCTGAATCGTGCACTAATGTCTGTCTAAATGACTGGGATCAAGTTTGCAGCATGTCTGCTTGTTATTAATCTTTGTCTGGTTCTACTTGTTTTCACACCGGGTGATGTCGGCGTAAATGTACAGTCATATTCTTTGTGTTCCTACCGATGTAGTCAAGCGTTGTGCTTTTGTCCACGACTTGGCATGAAAGCTAAAGTTATTCCAAACGGCAGATCTGAATGATGATGATGGTGGAGGAGCTTCGATATCAGGTATAGTAGAGGCAGTAGCCATGTTGCAGCTAGCTAGCCTTTCACTAATCTGAATGCTCAGCGGATCTGTGCTCGATAATGCAGCCTAGGTGGAGTAGTCGAACGCAGAACCATTGAGCCTTCAACACAGAGCGCATCTTCTTGATCAAATAATTTTTAAAAATCTGTTTAGTGCTTACCGAACCAAGAGCATTGCACTGAACGGTTCATAACAGATATATGTATTGTTGCACCCCAAGTAAACACATTTATATTTATTTCTATATAGACCCGTTGCAGAACCGGGTCTATATAATAGCAAGGGAGATGGAAGTCAGTTATGCTAGCTTGACTCTGACCACCTTAATGTATGAAGGTGCTGCGAATTCAGCGTATTTCGGTTGAGTTAAGCAAAACACAAAACAAAAAAAACAACAAAAAAACACACTGAGACCGATCATCAGTAGAGCAGGTGTTTAAATGAGCTAATCAACCACCGCTGTGATAGTTTAGCTACTGCTGCGGCAAATTAGCCACCACAGCGATCTCTTATTAACAATCGCAAAATAAACATCAAGCCTGGATGGAAACATAAAACTGCAACGGACTTTGTTTGGGTAATATTTGCGTGGTTTTGGGGTAGTTTTCAGTTACTATGGCAACATGTGTTTTTGTACGGTAGCAGACTCGGACAGCGAGAAAAAAGAAAAATGCAAATTATTTTGAGTTGTTCTTCAGGGCTTTTCTGCGTTACTTTCCCCTTGCTGTGGCGCACTGCGCTAAATTATTAATTTCTGCATCTCCAGGTTTCATTTAGTCAACACAGCGTTGTGGTGGCTATGGACGGCAAGTTAAAGCATCGTCATTAACCCTCCTCTTCCTCCACAGCCTCTCCTCCCAGAAGCGTCTCAGGGACTTCAGACCTCAGGCCTTCTCCTCCTCCGTTTCAGTCCTGGACCTGGACCCCAAGCCGCTGGACAGCGTCCCCCGCCAGCTGCGTCTGGACCAGAAGATCGTCTCCTGTTACCTGAGGACGGGCGGTACCTTGCCCAACGGCTCCCTGCCGCCACTGCCCAGCATCCTGGTGGCGGAGAGGGAGGAGCGGGCGCTTCTCTTCCAGGCTGTATGAACGGACCAGTTCTGAGGTCAAGAGGTCACTGCCCAGACAGCAGTCCGACCAGAACCCAGCGCTGGTTCTGTTTTCCTTAACCACAAACTCACAGCTTCACTCTGACCTCTCCTGAAGCTGTTGTCATAGCAACGGGCTCTGATGCTCTGAGGTCATCATCATCAAACACTGTCAGCAGGCGTCTGCTGAAACGCTTTAAAAGGTCAAATTAAAGGGTCGGTTGACCCCGACCAGAACCAGCAGAACCTCCTGGGTCAGTTGGTTCTGGTCTCTGTATCCGGGCTCCAACAGAGCTGGGACAGAACCTCTGATGTTTCCACTGATAACAGGAAGTGATTTACATTCAGGCAGCAACAGGACAGCCTTTTACTGGGTCCAGTTTCAAGTTGAGCCAGAACCTCCCAGCGTCTGAGGAGAGCGGGTTTGGTTCTGTTTATGCCATACCGGACCGGACAGTTCACTGGGGTCAGAACAGATTTCAGTGTGGATGTTAAACAGCAGTATTCAAAGGTTCTGATCCGGTCCCGGTTCTTTCCTCTGATCCGGTTCCTTCCTCTTTCTGTTCTGGGTGTACTGGTTCTGCAGTTCTTCCTGCAGGTCTTCCAGACGGTTCTTTTGGAGTTTGGCTGATATTCAGTCCTTTTCAATCCAACAGAGAAACAGAACCTGGAGGACCTTAGGGAGGTTCTGGAGAACCGCTGATCCAAACAGAGAAGAAGTAGTGAGGAAATGAGGACTGGTCCGATATCTGGACTGAAAGCTGCTCCAGAGTCCAACCGGACCCGTTCAGAATCGTTCTAGAACTCAGAGCGTTCGGCTGACCTGAACTCTGCTATGAAGGTCCGATCTGACCTCTGACCTGCTGCTTTCTGTGCCAAACATGACTGGTGCTGGTTCTGGAGGACGGTGATGGTGCGCTTGTTGAGGAAGCTAACTCTGTTACAGGCTGTGTTCCCCTGCAGCCCGACCCGTTCAGCAGGTCTGGACCAATTCTGCTGGACCGGCCAGCAGCGGCTTCAGAGAAACCGCTGACCTTTGACCTCGGTTCCTGTCAAAGGCACTCTCCTTTGGCCAATCAGTAGCAGCATGTGCTCACTGGAACTGCTCACTAATCACTGGATGTGACCTGTCTGAACGCCGCCACAGACTGGAAACGTTCCAGTTCAACTGGGAGGATTTTCAGGTTACGGCTCATAATCAGTAAAATGTTGATAAAGTCGATTTGTTTGATGATGAAGCTGAGACACTTCAACGGTTTTCAAACTCCTGTGAACATATGCACTTCCTGTGAGGCAAAAGCCGACTTTATTCACCTTTAATATGACGTTTATCCTGAAAAATTCACCTGGAACACAAACTAATCTTAGTGGGGAAAACAAAACCAATAAATCTGTAGTTACACGGTCAAGTTTACACACTGTCCAACTAGCAGGTTCTGGTCCAGTTCTAGTGTTCAGGTGAATCTGATGAACCTGAAATAAAGCTAAGCTGGGATCTTCCTCACATCGGCTCATGTTCCTCAGGGTCAGACGGTTTAAAGGTATCAGTCAGGAGAAGGGCATATTACACTGATGTGCTAGAAAGCTGAAGGATTTTATTTTCCATCATCTCAGAGACCAAATATCCAGTCAGAACATTTAATTAACGATTTCATGGGAGGAAACTGTTAGATTGAGGGTGTGAAAATTTATTCATGCAGGTTCTTGTTTTTTCAAGATAAATGTCACATTAAATTTTTCAGAACTCACCGCTCGATGTCACAAAAAGTGACTTTAACAGGGGTGTGAAAATTTTACAGCCCTGCTTATAGAAAAGATGATTATTTCTGAAAACTAACAAACGACAGCAAAGGGGAACATTCAGATTGCTTAATACAAAAAGAAAAAATACATGTTCAAAATAAATGACATATGAACAGTTTTAGTGAGATTTTTATGTTAAAAAATTAAAAAATATTTTAAACTTTCAGAAAAGGGGATAAAAATGTGAAATCAGAGGATTTTTAGTTACACTTGGCTTCAGTTTTCTGTTTAAATTGTTAAAAATCTGAGCTGGAACCTGATTGGCCGGCTGCCTGAGCGCCTCCATTCGCTGAGGGTCATAGGTCATCAGCTCTGTGATTCCTGCAGACTGGAAATCAAAGCAACAGAAACTCTGAGGATGTAAAGGCCAAACAGCTGTCTGGTGTTTTCTACTGAAATCATTTTATTTTTGTAGATTTGGACCAACAAGCTCCGCTGGTTCTGCCGTCACAGTCACGCTCTTTGTATCAGAATAAACATTTGTACCGAACCGAACTCTGGTCTGTGTGTTTGTCTGGTTCAGGATCAGCACCGCCCCCTGCAGGCCGACTGGGGAACTGCTTCACGAATGTCAAATTTTCAGATTTCTATGTTTAATCTTGAGCAGAGTTGGGTTGTGACAAGTTACAATTACTTAAGTAAAAAAAATGCACTTTGAGTATTTTTCCTACACTGCACTTTTTATTTGAGTAAAATCTCTGGATTCTCCACCCACTTTGAGTAACTTCACTAAATAAAGAACAAACATGTTTTAACCAAAAATTCACCAGGCACAGACACACATGCAGCTTTTGTTAAAGTTTCCTAATTTTTTTATTGAAAGAAATTGCTTTAGAAAACATTTCTTTTGCCTGATTATTTTTTGCTATTATATGAATTATTTTCATTTCTGTGGAGGACGCTGCTGCTGGTTTCCAGTTCTCCCAGTAACACAGACACACTGGAACAGTTTACTCTTTATTTTCACACTTGAAATCAACTTCCAGTCTCATGAAGAAAAGTTTCTATCTTTAAACAAAGATCTTCTCACCTCATATGAACAAAAATATTATTTAACAGAAACTTAATATCACCCAGAATGTTTCCATGGTGATGAGCAGCAGAGATGAAATCAGACAGAAACGCTGAGAGTTATTGGCACTGATCAGAAACTAAATGGCTTCATCCAACTAGCAGTCTGTTGAGATGTTCTTTAAGTAAACATGATCAACCTCTCAGCTTTCTTGTGATTTCATAAATAAGGTTTTATTTAGACTTTGTGTTCTTCATGCTGAGAAGATCAGAGATGCTGTCTGAATACTGAGATCTTCATTGGCAGGATTTTTATTTCATCATGAGTGTCTTTTCAGTGAAGGTGTGTGTGTGTGTGTGTGTGTGTGTGTGTGTGTGTGTGTGTGTGTGTGTGTGTGTGTGTGTGTGTGTGTGCGTGCGTGCGTGCGTGCGTGTGTGTGTGTGTGTGTGTGTGTGTGTTACTGTCCAGATCAGTGAACGACAGCTTTACTCAGTCCCAGTCCAGATTCACTCTGATCCTCTACAGTTTCTTCTGGACTGAGAGAAATGTGAAAGGAGCTGATGGAGAACATGCTGAGTATTTACCTTTACTGAACCCTAAAACCAACAATCCAGACTCTATGTCTCCCTTCCTCTGGACAGATTCTGCAAAAACACCAAGCATCCAGTCTTCACTGTGTCCAACATCAACATACCAGCTGTGGTTCCCTGAGTTAAAACCCTCAGAGCTCAGAACAGACCTTGACTTGAACCTCTCTGGATTATAAGGAAGCTTTATCTCTTTATCTCTCCTACTGTGCAGCTGGTCAGATCTTCAGACAGGAAGAGTCTTGACCCAGCCGTGTTTGGGTCCAGAACCAGAGGAGTGTAGGTCACCCTGCCCTTCATGTTGCTCCAGATGTTGAAGGCCAGGTTGCCCAGATGTTTGGCCTGGTCTATCAGAGCTCCTGAGGGCAGCTGTGGATCCTCCAGCAGGGGGCAGCGCTGGACTCTTTCCACAGTTTTTAAGATTTTTTGTTTGAATTTTTTTGATTGAATGCTACTTTTTTTGTTTGACATGATTTTTTTTCTGATTGAATAATTGTGAAACAAATCTAACTCCATACCACTCCCCCATTTTGCAGTCTACAGCCAAAAACTTAAAGAAAACGACATCTGCAGCTAAATAATGTTAAGTCAAATGGCCTTCAGATTTTCCTGACAGTTTTAATGTTCGGTTAAGATAATAAACAGTCGTACCGTGATGTCCAAACAAATAAACGTACTTTAAGCGAACTATGTATATGAATCGATACTCTTGCGTAAATGGAAAAATAATGCTTCCATAAAAAATAGTCAAAAACATGATCACTTTAACATGAAACTTACCTTGTTATTATAAGCCCCAGACAAGACGCCATACTGCTACCTCCGCTCCTCAGGCAAACATGTGACGCAGTAGCGGAACAAGACGGCCGGGGGGCGGGGCTAATGACCGGGCCCAAATAATAAAGCTCATTATAATGTAACCTTACAACATGGACATGCCTGTGTAGCAGTGTGATGTTATTACACTAGATTGCCAAGTGCAACGCTATTCCAGTAGGAACTCATCTGAATAGTACCAGCTTTTATTTTGAAAAGACGGCAGATCCATTGTAAACAGCGGGTAACTTCCTGTTTCAAAAATTATTATTTTTATTTAAATTTGGCGTTTTATAAAGGAAAAGGTAAATTGTTATCTCTACTGTTAAACATATTGAGTTCATGTATTGTTGTTTTGAGTGTCAGTTTGGGGTTTGGGAAGAACAATTAACGGGGCATACCACTATAGTTCATGAAAGGTTTTCCCACGATCTCCGTCGCGCTCTTTCTGTTCGAATCCCGTGTGGGAGAAGGTATGTAGTTTTGTTTTCTGGGGATAATAAGTGTATTTTAAATATAAGTATTATGTTTTTGTAAAATAATGTGCTTTTCGGCATTCAAACTTTGTTAAACAGGCGCTGTGAAGCACCGTGCAGAGAAAGAGCCTGTTTTTGACTTTTCTTTTTCTGCTGTTTAATGCAGGTATGTGATGTTTCATTGCTTTTGGTTTGAATATTTTGTCTAATTTTTATTTTTTTGTTATTCATGTACTGTTTAAAATTATTATGCTCATCTTTGGGCTTTGTTATTCATTAAGTTGCACACGTGCGACGCGCGCTTTTTCTGTTCGAATCCCGTGTGGGAGAAGGCGCTGTGAAGCACCGTGCAGAGAAAGAGCCTGTTTTTGACTTTTCTTTTTCTGCTGTTTAATGCAGGGATATTAAAGGTGCCTTCAAGATCAGCTGTTGTTTGGCTGTTATTCCCACAAGACACAACGCAGATTCAATTACGCTACACCTGCAACAGCGGAGCTAACAAGTTTCACCACCAGAACGAGCGACTATGTCATTCTGATATCCATCTGACATGAAGTACAACAAACCAAGAAAACAACAGAAACATCAGGCTACTGGTCACTAATGATGAAACAACACAAATTCAAAACATGTTAAGTAGTCCGTAGAAATGATCTAGCTAGTTTGTCATTTGTTGCCAAGTGACTGATGATGACGTTGGTGATAAGCTTTACCCAGAATGCCCCTGGATAAAATAAGGGCGATTAATTTGTAGTTTTGTGTGTCATAAAGTTAAATATAAGAGTGAAAATAAAGCCAGTCATGTGGCACAACATTTTATTCAATATTTTACACCCACTATGTCACTAAAATCAGTCAGTCTGGTAAGGTTTTCAGCAACCATGAGTCAACAATGGGGCACACTACGATAAAATGTACTGGTACAACAGCAGAAAGCTCCTGTTTACGGTTCTTATCAAATATGATTAAAAAAAAAAAAAAACGTATTGCAGAAGGGCATGTTCTGTCTCCCATATCCCATCCATCTCTCCCAGTAAGACAGACACACTGGAATAGTTTACTCTTTATTTTCACTTTTGAAGCAAAATTCCAGCTTTGGCTCTTTAAACAAAAATAAACAACAATGTCATTTAACAGGAACTAAATATCACCACTGATGTTTCCATGAACAGAAACACAGTTATTGATGCTGATCAGAAACAGAATGGTTTCATCCAAATAAAGATGAGATGTTCCTCAACTAAACATAAAAACTTCTCAGTTTTCTTCTGCAGCATTCATCAGACTGATTGGATCAATAAGGTTCATTTGGATTTTGTGCTCTTCATGCAGAGTTACTGTGTGATCATTGAGATTTTCTTTAGCAGGATTTTACCCCCACTGGTGAAGAATGGAAACATCTTCTCAGTGAAGGTGTGTGTGAAGGTGTGTATGTGTGTGTTAGTGTCCAGATCAGTGAACGACAATTTTCCTCTGTCCCAGTCCAGATTCAATCTGATCCTCTGGAGTTTCTTCTGGACTGACACGTATATGGCAGAAAATGGTGGAAACTGTACTGAATATCTACCATCATAAATCTGTATAAACAACCATCCAGACTGTATGTCTCCTTTCCTGTGGACTGACTGTGCAAGCACACCAAATCTCCAGAATACACGATCTTCAACCTCAACATCCCAACTGTGGTTCCCTGAGTTAAAACCCTCAGAGCTTAAGACAGAACCCCAGTAATTAAACCTCTCTGGATTATTAGGAAGCTGTTGTAGTTGTCTAAAAGTAAAACTGGTCAGATCTTCAGAGAAATTGATGTATGGATTTGCCGTGTTTGGGTCCAGAACCAGAGGAGTGTAGGTCACCATGCCCTTCATGTTGCTCCAGATGTTGAAGGCCAGGTTGCCCAGATGTTTGGCCTGGTCTATCAGAGCTCCTGAGGGCAGCTGTGGATCCTCCAGCAGGGGGCAGCGCTGGACTCTTTCCACTGCAGCCTTGTAGTTGTGCAGGAATGAGACGTCTGCAGCTCTCAGCTCCTCCTCTGTGGCTCTGACTGTGTCTGAAAGAGCTGCTATCTCTCTGCTCAGAGCCTCCATCTTCTCCTTCATCATCCCTCTCTTCTGCTCCTCTTCCTCCCTCAGTGCAGCCAGCCTGGCCTCCTCTTCCTCTGCCAGAAACTGATGAAGCTTCTTGAACTGCTCAACAATCTGCCTCTCTGTGTGTCGGGCCTGGACCTTCATGTGTTCTGCTGTCTGATCAAACTCCTCTTTAACTTCCTTCTTCATCTCCAGTTTCCTCTTTAAAGGCTCCAGAGATGTTTTCAGTTTCTCTCTGTGTTGCTGAGCAGCTTCATCGATGGGCCTGAATCTGTGCTTGGAGTGTTTTTCTGAATCTCTGCAGACGAGACAAACTGGCTGCTGATGGTCCAGACAGAAGAGTTTGAGTTTCTCAGAGTGCAGAGAGCAGAGATCCGTTGGGATTCTCTGGTCTCTCTGCTGTAGGAATGATTCACACAGGTTCTTCAGAGCCAGATTACGAGGAGGATCTTTGGTGAATGATATGGTCTTACAAACTGGACACTCTGTTGCTGGTTTCTCTCTCCACCAGCTCTTCAGACACTCCTTACAGAAGCTGTGACTACATGACAGAACAACCGGATCCGTAAAGACGTCCTGACAGACCGGACAGCAGAGATCCTCCTCTGATCTGGAAGCCATTTTGTCTCTGAGTGAAGCTGAAAACACAGAAGGTCCAGTCAGTCTCGGCTCCCTCCCTCCTCTACTAACTTCCCTCAAAGTGACTCTGAGTGTTTTGGTCCAACTCACCTTCAGTGTGAGCAGCTTGAAGCAGCAGAGCTGGAGGTTTCCACTTTTCTCTCCTGCAGCTGGACTCACTCAGAGGAAGCTGCTAGTTTGGTCTGAAGGTGGATCTGATCGACTTGTAAGGACGAAGAATCAAACTGCTTCCAGCTTTAGTTCAGTTCCAACTCAGGTGTATTTCATTCCAAAGTCTAGAATTCAACCTCTGGGCTGCTATAAAACTCACTGATTAACAGATTTTATTTTTCTCTGCTCAGATCAGATGACAAAATAAACCTCAGTCCTCAGTGCTGCAGTCATTCAGCTTTGACTGAACTCTCAAGATAATCTGCCTAAGTTAGTGCTGCCGTCTTATTCCACTGTTCTCTTCCTTCAGACTGGTGTTCTTCATCCTTTAGTTACTTTAATATCATCCCAAATATTTAGACGCTAGAACTGCAAGACAATCCTTGTAGTTTACTTGTCTATTTGGAGCTAAAGATTAGATACCCACAGTTTAGATTAACCTACGGTTTAAACCGGTAAAGATCCGTGTGGTGGTGGGTTTTATGAAGATCTGCTTATATGTCGACAGAATTGTGTTGAGACCCAGGACAAACAGTGGAGCTTCACTGTCACAGAACAGAGCAACAATTTTTTGAACTAATCTTCTACCTCCATACTCTGAGAGACTAGAACTTGCTCAGCTCTCCATCCAACAGGTACTGAGATTCCTAAACATGTTGAGTTTTACCTTGATCAGGATCTATTGGCTATTAGCTCAAGGAAGACTCAATTTGTTTCTAATGACCCACATCTGAGTGTCTCACCTCCCGTCCTCAGCTTTGTACCATTCTTGGTCTTTACTCAATCCAACTTTCATTAGTCTGCAGTCCAGCTGGTTTGGCCTTTGACTTAGCGAGCGATAATTCTTCCTTTTCTTGTTTAGTTCATTAAAATATTTTACTGTGATGAGCTTGTACAAGTCTTTTATTCATACAATACCTTTCCATGTCCCAAATGTCATCTCTTATGATCCCAATGACAACCTGAATCTTCAGGTGTCGAGTGTCTCTAGGTCTAGCAGGTCATGGACACCTCTGTTTCGGTGTCTAGTAGGATTCTTCTTCCACCTTTGTGCAGATCTTGTCCCCATCCCAGTAGGTATTTTCTACCTAAAAATGTCTGCTGGGGTCGTTTCGTCATTATCTGACATGAGCACCTCTGTCTCTCAGTCCTGTGAAACTCTTGGATGGCCTTCTTCTTTAGGCAAAAAAACCCTTTTCTTCTCTGGGCCTGGAGCTGCAGGTTGCCTGGAAAATTTTCTCTGGGTCTCTGACAGCCTCCAGAGTTGCAGCGTACTTTGAGATTTGGCCAGATACTTTACACCGGCTTTAGTTTGAGACCTTAGACCTTACTCCCTATCCAGACTCCTTGTTTTTCTTTTCTTCTTACTATTGTTGCTTCATGTAGTACGTTTTCACTGCCAGGGCTTTCTGTGGAACTGTTGTACATTGGACTGGCATTCTAACAAAAGTAATTTCTCCTCTTCTTCCTTTTGTTATTCCTCTAAGGGCCTTCACATACGTTGCAGGAGAGATAATCTGTTTTAGCATGTACCACCCAGGTGTCAGGCACTGAAATCAACATCAGACAGTTCCTCCCACAATTGTAACATATTTGTGACATCACTTCCAGGAAGGAGCTACAGGTAGGGTGGGGGATGTAGGGGGCCTACAGGGGGCCCAGATGGGAGGCAGAACATGCCCTTCAGGGATCCAATTTTTTTTATCACATCTGATGAGAACTGTAAAAGGAGAGCCCTCTCCTGTTGAAAACTGTGTACCATATCCCAGTAGGTTATATAGTAGGGTGCCCAGGGGTGAAAAAAAGCTGTATGTCCTTCAGTCCACTGGCTGCAATGTTGACACCTTGAAAAGCCATGAGACCTAAATCCTGAACATCATGGCATGGAGAGCATCCCAGTTTTCCATGTCTGGCATAAAACCATTCATTTTAGCTTTTAAACTGGTTCTATTGATCCTGTGTCCAGACAGAGGGATAATCAGCAGCCCAGCATCATGACCTGTTTGTTCTGAAGATCCTGCAGCTTCCACTTCTCCACTTCTTTGTGAATGTTTGCTCCTCATTTTCAACAGTGGAGCTATAAAGGTTAAAAAAAGGTTATCATTTTGGAGAAAGTCTCATCAACATTAATATTTCCACTAAATAAGAGGCAAAAAAAAAAGAAATTTGTTTGATAGAGGAAAAGCCTCTCAGACTCTGAGCCCAACAGCACCAAACTATTTTTTTATATTAGACAATTAATTTAATTTCACATAATTATTGCGGTAGAAGTAATTTGTTTGTTAAATACTTAATGAAACATATTTACGTGTTTGATGTTTGTTGTAAATGACGTATAGTCACAAAGAACGAGGTAATTAGTCCAAGTTTGTCGTTTATTGAACGTTCAGAAATTACAGCGGCTGTAAAGCGCCGCAGCAAAGGTAAACAAAGGTAAAACAACCTGAACAGGTGTTCCTGAATGGACCATCTTCATCTCCACTGCAGCAAACAGGCAGCTCTTTTTCATAGATTAGTCCACTAAAAGGTTGCATTGTGCCCTTGTTAACATTTTTAATAGTGTAAAAACAAAATATGTCTGGTGGTCCAGCTCTGATTTACATATCTTGCTTAAATTGCGGGTTTGAATATTGCAATACTTTCTTATAACAAAATAGACCTGCAGAAAGAAATTACTAATAAAATATCTTACATATGCATAGTTGTATGCTCTGTATAGAGATTTACCTTAGCTGTGATTGTATATCTCACAATTTTGTAATTTATCATTGTTTATTAAACTCTGAAAGCTTTATGGCTTAGTTCATATTCTGTCCTAGAATGCGGTTAGATGTGCCCTTTTTTTGAGCACCTGCCCCTTTAGTGGCCTCTGCACGGCTCTGTTAACAAGCTTAAGGTTCTGTATTGATATTAGCTAGTCATCTTTTAGCTAACATTAGCTAGTCATCCTTTAGCTAACATTACCTGCATCCAACAGCTTCACTCAACTCAGTCGGTTAGTTTGGAGGGAAAAACTGTGAAAAGTTCTTTGCGTTTTGCTGGTTTGCTGCCGTGATTCTAACTCACCTGTGGCTCCGCCCAGCAGCAGGTCTCCTTCACAGGTGGAAACCCAGCGCGAGCGTCGTAGCGCTCATGTTGCGTTTAAAGGCGACTCGGAAAAACAGGTTACAACATGTTAACAACGGATTAAACAGTTTTAACTGCTGATAAAAGTGACAGAGGACACAGATATGGGAAGCGTCTACTGCAGAGGTCCCCAAGATACGGCCCGCCTCCTCATTTGGTCCGGAAATACTCCAGAGAGCATTCAGTGGTTTTTTTTCCATATATATGTGGATTTTTCTTCAACCACCAGGGGGCTCTTGAGCAGATATGAAACTTAATTTCCCTCAATGGAATATATATTGGTCAGTACCAGTCACCGTTTCGCTCACGGTTTTTTTCCATTTGCATTCTGGGTAAAAATCTATCTACAAACGCGAATATGTCGTCGGCAGTAATCCAGCCCCCACCGGTCCACAGTTTCACACCCCCCCCACCCCGTCAACAAAAGTTTTCTAAGGTTTCTTTCTCGAAAAACTAAGACGGCCCCCGACCAGAAAAGGGAACAGCTATGTGGCCCTCGCAGGAAAAAGTTTGGGGACCCCTGCTTTACTGTATCAAACTGACAGGAATAACAGAGAGTTGGTCATTCTAAGGTAAAAACCCAGCGCATACAGTGTTCATGTTTTTTTGTTTTTTGTTTTTGTTTTTCATCCAGACGACTTCCCGCAGCCCCCTCTTCCCCCCGCAGCCCCCTGCAATGACACGGCGCCCCCCCCTAGGGGGCGTGCCCCACAGTTTGGGAACCTCTGCATTACTAAATGAAAATGTCATAAAGTCTTTATTATTTATTGTTAATTTTTCATTTTCGTAAGGAGATGGAGCTAATTAAATGACCTAAACAAGACCTGAAAGTGGCTCCGGTTTCACTCGATGGCCAACCTGTTGAAACTGTCAAATTTTAAATACTTTTGGTTATTCCTGGACAGTCAGCTCAACTTTGCTCAAAACACTGGCTATATTTTTAAGAAATGTTTTCTGAGACTCTATTTTTAAAAAGACCCAGTGATATAGAAGTTACCAACTAGAGGTTGTATGCAAGATAATGTTGAGAGTTTTAAGTTTTCGTCTCCTCGGCTTTGGTCAGATGAGCTGCAGACTAACAGAGAAACTTTTAAGAATACTTTCAATTGTGGATGAAATAGCAGGTAAATAGTGGTGAAACCACAAACAACTCTGTCTCAACTGTTTGCTGACAGAACATCGGAGAGAGCAAGAAATGTTTTAGCAGAGAGCATTCATCTTCTTTATTCATCAGTTTGAAACTGAGCTCATGAAGCGTAGAAGTCATTTATTGACGATGCAATAATTATTCTTAACTAAACTAAATGATAACATTTACCCATAGCATGCTAAGTGTTTTACTAGACGCAAAAATTGTTGATATTGTGATTCTATGAATGTGTTTTATTTTATCTTTTTAGAGTTGAAGGAAAATTTCCACCTTGGTAGAGTAGATAGTTTCATTTTATTTTTCCTATAAAACTCTATCAACAAAAAGTCTCTCAGAATAATATATGGCACCATAAAAGCAAAAATGTGAATCTTTACTTATATCTGTTTAACAACCCTGGTTGTAACATTGTTATTCTTCTGTGAATCTAATTCATTTGTTTGTTATTGACTTTTGCTCAATTAAGTTTCTTACATTGTAAATGGTATTTCTGTCATAGTTGATCATGTTACCTTTCATGTCTCCTTATTTCTTTTATTCCTCCTATAATTGATGGAGATGTATAGATATTATTTATAATACAAGGTATTGTTTATGTCATTTAATTAGCTCTACATCCTTAAGAAAGTGAAAAAATACAGTGTTTTATAAGATAACTTATTTTTTACGGTGACATTAATGCCAGAATTAATAAATAATACAGACTTTGTGCTACTGTCATTTATGTATTTACTTTAGTGATGTATTTATTTTAGTTGTGTTTAAATCATATGCTATTTTTATGACTAAAATGACACATAGAAAGAAAAAAAAATACCCTTCTTGGAAGTATTTCTATTATGCAGAGCGCAAATTAGCTGATGGTACGATCATGTAGTGACGCTCATAAACATGAATACGGTGACACCTGTCACTCCATGTCCATGTTGCAAACAAATCACACATTTGTAAAAGTGAGGAATTGATCAGTACTCACCGCAGTTATGATAACCCATTTAGGCAGTTTGGCAGGGGAACCAAAGCGGCTGTTCAGTTTGCTTATGCCTTGGGCCGGCCCTGGGTGGAAGTAACTTCCTCTATCTGTTTTTATCTCAAACGGAGCCCCGCCGCATTTCCCACGGTCCGTGAACGCACCACGGTCGTTTCTCTTTAAGTGCGGATGAAAGGCTGAGCAACGATTGTGTAATTTGGGTGAAAGAGAAGAGAGGAGTCGGGAGAAGTGAAGCAGGAGGCGCTGAACAGGTTCGGTTCTGTCTCTTCTGCTGGTGTTTCTGTTCAGGTGTTATTCGGACGGGATTCACGGTGTGCAGGTTTTCCGTTCATTCTGCCGGTCCTGGTTTTATGTAACCGACGTTGTTCACCGGCTTTGGACGGTTTTCCTCTTCGGTAGAAAATTATTAATGAGGCTGGATGTTATTAAAATCAGAGGGAAGTTTCCTTATATGCTGCTGATAATCCAGTAATACATTACAGTCCTGTAATAATCCAGAATATCCTCCAGTTTCACTGCAAACTTTCACAGCCGGGTTTTTTTTGTTTTGTTTTTTAGTATTACGGTTTTATCCCCGCCCACTTTGATCTACTAGTCGAGGTAAGCTGCTCATAAGTTTACATACGCTGGCAGCATTTCTCTTTCTTCCGTTCTGATAGATATTTTTCCTGTATGTTTTCTTTTATTGGTGGTTTTTAGTTGGGTGATAATATTGATTTTCTGACAAATCATAACAGAAACAACCCAACTGATTCTGATCAGAACCTGGTTTCTGATTGTCTGTCCAGAACCTCCACTAGTTCCTGTTGAGTCCATCTTGGGTTCTGGATCATTATTTTAAAATGTTGAATTTTGTCCCATGTTCTCGTCCCACACCATCGTCGCTCCACCTCCATGTTTCAGGGGAGAAATGGTGACCTTACCGACCCCTCTTGTTGGTTAATGTAGGCCACTAGTTTGTGAATTAGTTTGTTCATTCACCCCCAGTCGGCTGCTTTTAACATTTATTATGATTATAGTTTCAGAATGCTTCACAGGATGATGAAAAGTAAAAACCACTGAATAAGAAAAACAGTTTAGAAACAGCATTATGAAAACAATACCAGCAGAAAGCACTAAAATAACATGAAATATATGAACAAAACATGTTCTAAAATATTGGTAACCTCAATAAAGACGCACAAAAAGTATTCAACGAAAAATATTCCAACATTTCTTTTTTTGTTCACTTTACAAAGAAACCCTTTAGCAAACTGTTTCTGTTCTATTCGTCTTGCAGGCCTGTCACAATAATCAATAAATTAATTAATCACATGATAGATTAAAACAAGCTCAATAATTTTAATTTGCATGATTGTTTTTTCTTTCTTTCTACCAAAAACTGGATGATAAAGTCTTCAGCATAATGTTTTGGTCTCAATTAACCTTTTTTTTAAGGACATCATTATCGTTTGTCGTGATAACTCCTGGGACAGTTTATTGTCCAGCGACATTTGTTACTGTGACGGGCCGAACTGCAGCTGAAGTTCAGTTTTATTGATAAAGATCCGGGAGGAAAAAACGATCTGATCAGATGTTTGGTTGTTTTCAAGGCGTCTGCAGCAGCGATGGAGCTAACGTGGGCTAAAACCTTAGTGCTAACAGGAGGAGTTCTGCTTGTTCCTGTTTTCGCCATCGTTACGTCCTTCGTGTTCTGGCCCGGAGTGCTGCTGAAGGCCTACAACTGGTAAACACACACACATTAACGCCTCACGGCTGATGAGTCACTGAATGACCTTTCACCTCAATATGTTCATCCTGTAAAGTCAGCGCTTCCTCATACTTTCTGGTTTCAAACTCATTTTCATTCAGGGCCATATCAAGATAGTGAATGTCCTCAAAGGGCCGGTTGTGGCAGAAAATATCGAAGAAACCCATTAACAAATTACGAACATGTAAATAAATACCTGTCTCTGCATTATACTTATAAAAGTTAAATAGTATCGAATATCTTTTTACATTGATATAATTTGGCAAAAAAATCTGCATTTCTTTGATTAAGATGGTATCAATCAAAGAAATGACACATGAATAAAACTTTGTTTTCTTCATAAAATTCAACATTTCTGAATTATTGCCAGAATTTTAGTCCTTTATCATTATTATTTATTTTGATCTAAAATGGCCGCTTTACGCCGTCGGACCTACGAGCCGTCATTGCGCTCAAACGCAGATTTGAGCGCAATGAGTGTGAAGTAAAACTTTGTTTACTTCACACGAAGTAAACAAAGTTTTATCATGTGGCTCTTTAGAGTCAAGAGGGCCACAGAATGAGCTGTGACGGGGCAGATTTGGCCCCAGGGCCTTTAGTTTGACTCGTGTTCTCAGAACTGTTGATGGAAATTTCTGCTATAAACCGTTTACTGCCATGAAACGATGAGTGTCATAACCTTCATGTTGGGTTTCTATCTGCGTCATTCTTCTTCGGTTTATGTAATTTCTCTTTTTACAAAGACACTTTCTGATCCAGAACTATTCAGCTGCTTTATTGTTTTTGCAATGAATTATGAAAGCAGACTGTTTATTGATAAACAGCTCGTGGCTGCAGGATCCTCACCAACATCCAGATCAGGGCCAGTCCAAGTCTTTTTGGGGCCCAGAGCAGATTTTCATTTGGGCCCTTCTCCCCACACCAACCCACACCAGTTAGCATCATGTCAGGACACTTCTGTAAAATAAATCTTTGATCTGAATGAGTCTTATCCTGGCTAAATAAAAGTTGAAGAAGAATTGGCTTAAAATGTACCAATGTTAATATGACTGTTCATTTTCACCATTTAGGAGCAGCAAATAAAAAAATACATTTTGAAATTTGGAGTGGTATTTAAGTGTGCCATATTATTTTAATTATTATTATAAATAATTTAAATAATTGATTATTTAAATTATTTAAGTAACATGAGCTGAAAAACATTAAATTTCTTTCAATTCCCCAACTGGGGCAGCCAACTGCAGGAAGAGATGAAAAATGGCTACCAACTATAAAAATAATATAAAACATCTTTTTTCTGTGTGTTAATAGCATGATTTTTAAATAAATTTATTTTGTCATGTTAGCTTTTTGCTCTTGAGGGCAAAAATTCAATTCAGTTCCCAAATTCAGTTGGTTCAGATGGTGGCACCATGTTCTGATCCCGAATAAAACAACAGCTAACATCCAAAAACAAAACCTTCAGGACTGGAAAACTGTGGATCAGAACCAGATTAGAGGAAAGCCTGACTGTTTGGAAGGACGCTCTGGATCCAGAGGTCAGAGGTCGGTTCTGGGTTGCTGGGTCTAACCCGCTGCTCTCCTGTCAGGTACAATCGCCGCTTGCAGGGCATGGTGGTCCGTTACTGTCACAGTGGAACTTACCGCTTCTGTTATACCACCCGCGGGACACCAGGGGGCGCCACGCCGTCGCTGCTTCTGCTGCACGGGTTCGCCGCCTCCAAGGACATGTGGCTGCCTGTTGTCATGGTAACACACACACACACACACACACACACACACACACACACGCACACACACACACACACACACACACACACACACTACTTCACATTGTTAAGGTCCCAACTAAGCATTTCAGTCAAGTTGAGATCTGAACTTTGACTAAGCCACTTTTCCAGTCATGCTGTTGTTGATGAACTGCTGCGTTTTGGGTTCTTGTCATGTTCCCGACCCGGTTCTCCAGATTACGCAGGTTCTGTTGCTGCAGAACAAGCCCAAACAGAAAGGAAAGGAAGGAATATTGGAACTGATTTTTCAGGTTTTCCTGCTTCTAACAAACGACAACGCCTGTAACTTTCGTCATGAGAACGCAACTCACCTCAACTCCACGACACGGAATCTAAAAACAAGAAAATCCCAGTGAATTGATTAATTTGCACTTTACTGCATTAGATCAGTGTTTGATACAACAGAAAACTGTAACTCTGATCTTTGGTCCAGAGCCTCTGAGGTCTCTGTACTTCTGGACCAGGTTCGCTCTGGATCCAGTTGGGATGGCCATGTTTGTAATCAGTTCATCGTTCAGAGCAGCGAACGTTGCATCATCTTTCTGAAAGGAAATTTGATGTCGTTTGTTCAGAACCACCTTTTTATTCCTAGTTTTAGGTTAAGAAAGAGAAAAACTTAAAAAGTTTGCAAAATATTAAAACAGACAATTTGCAATCTCAAGAAGAAAAATAGATCTGAAAACATTATTCATACTTTTGATCTCATTCTGACTTGGGAGTCTAATAAATGGAAAAAACGACTAAGCTCAGCATTTTTTTTTAATTGTCTATAGTTAAAAAATATTTGATATTTCTTCATAAGTTTTAGCCAAAGTTGTTCAGAGTCTTTATTGGAGGCATGTTGGTGGAATCTGATTGGTTGGCTGAGGACAGGTGTCTTTTCTCCAGGTGATGAGTTGAAACCAGTGCAATTAACCCAGGAGGGCTTCTTATCGACAGTCAGTGAGACTCAGAATTGGGTTGTTTTCCCTCCCGGTCGACCCGGTTCTACTAGAACCAGAACATCTGCTCCACCTCCAGCTGCTGTGGTTCTGAGTCAAACCAGCCTGTTCCCCTCCTGGCCTGTGGGGGCGCTGCACCAAGAACCACTGAAGGAAACGACACAAAAACCTCTGAAGACACTGAGAGCAACTTCCTTCTTCACCAGATGGAAACAAGATGGAAGATTTTAGCGGTTGGAGGATTTCTCTTTAGGCTAAAGACCAGGAACCATTTCTGCTGCTAGCGCTAGGCTAGCACGTTAGCTTTGGTTGGATTTACCCAGAATGCCCTGCGGTGTAGTTCACTTCCTGCTTTTGCATTCAAACCAAACCAGACTTCATAGTTGCACTACTTTAATTTCAACCCACAGTTTCTACGTTCTGTCAGTTTTTGCTCAATAATCTGGTTGCAACATAAATTCTGATTTATTTAATGATTTATTTGCTTCAATTTAAGGCAATAGAAGGATCAGAACATTATTGTTTATGTTTGCTTCTTGCTTCCAGTACCTCCCCAGAAACCTGCATGTGGTTTGCTTGGACATGCCTGGACATGAAGGGACGAGTCGAACCGGGGCAGAAGATTACAGCATCCAGGGTCAGGCCAGGCGAGTCCATCAGGTCGGTGCAACGCTTCCATCCGCCTGCAGATAGAGACGGTAGAAACACAAACAAAAATCATTTTCACCTCTTTACACTGGAGTCACATTCACACACTGATGCGCAGATCAGTAGGCAATTTGGGGTTAGGTGGGGCACATCAACATGTGGCAGGAGGAAGCTGGAATCAAACCTACAACCTTCCAATCACAAGATGACTGCCTTACCCACTGAGCCACAGTCGGCCCTCGTTTCACTACTGAAATGACCTCCAGAAACAGCTTTTATTCAGCAAACTTGAATTTTGATGGAAAAGTATCCAGCCTCAGACAGGAAGCTGCTGGCTTTGGACTCCATGTAGCTGACAAATCCCACATGGTCCAAAACTCAACTTTGTTGTGGCTTTAATGTTTTTATTGTTTGTAGAGTGTTTATGTGGTAGCAGCTTTGATTAGCAACAATGTCCCCTATGGAGACATTAAAGTATAGATCAGTGTACATCAGAGGAAATGACTGATCGCCTGTTGCAGACAGAAACTGGTTGTTTAGCATCCTATGCTAGGCTAGGCTAGTTTCATTGTTGTGTTTACGAATCTATTTATTAACTTTTCAGACTGATGTTAAATTGATTATTGTTTTTAAACACACAAGCAGTTTATGTCAGTAGTTGATAAATTATGGCAGTCCATAATCCTCCAGGTGGCGCTAACACTAGTCCCTAAAAAGACAACAACAAAATCTGGGAGAAAACTGCAGAATCAGTTGGTTGTTCAACAGCAAAGTAATATTTTTTTGAAAATAGTATCTTCTGTTGATAATTCATTACACAATCAATGTAAACATAATCAGAATACTTTGAATTCTGCCCCTAAAAATAATCCAAAGTATAAAATAACTAACTACTATAAAAAGTAAGCTACAACTAAACAAGATTTAACTAAAAATTACTAATAGAAACTAGCTAACATGCTCTAAAAACTGATTAAAACTAACTGAATTAAACAGTCACAATAAAATTAAATTATAATGAAAATCCAGAGTTGTTATAACTCTGGTTTCTACGTCATGAACCTCCATCAGCATGTTGAAAATGGCCTCCCGTCTGTTTTGTGTCTGCTCAGTTCGTCCGCAGCGTCGGTCTGGATAAGTCGCCGTTCCACCTGGTCGGCACCTCCATGGGCGGGAACGTGGCGGGCGTCTATGCCGGTCTTTACCCGGCTGACGTCTGCAGCCTCACCTTGGTGTGTCCAGCAGGTAAATCTGCAGCTTTCTTCAAGTTTCACTTCCTGTAAACTTCCAAGGCAAGGGTGTCCAAAGTGTGGTGCCAGGGCCTTTTGTGGCCCTTGCAGTGATTTTGTGTGGCCCCCAACTGCAAATCAAGAATGATACGAATTTGGCCGTTCCATCACAGGTGCAGATGGAAACCAGTTTTTATCTAATTTATTAAACTTGGCTAAATAAAGCAAGTGTTTGAAAGAAAGTAACTCAAATCTTTGGTAACAGTTTACTTGAATTGGTGGACATGAGGAGTGTTTAATAGTGTTATCACGAAGAGTCATTGTGTAAACAATGACACTTTTAATGCTGCTTTGCACTAAAAGTGTCATTATTTACTGGATGACGCTGCATGGCAGCAGGACTGAACATTCATGTTATGTCAGTCTTCGCTCCTCTTCAAATAAAAAGCTACCAAATCTTTTTTTATATAAAAGAATAAATTTGTTCATTCAAGCCCATAGAATCTGAAAACTCAGTGAAATTTCTTTTAATACTGAAAATATGTACAATTATTTGAAAGTTTTGGATCTTCAATGAATAACAACCTTTTCCACAAAAAACATCAAAATCAGAAAATCAAAACATTTATATTTTTCTGGCTTCAGAAACGTTGGGTATTTTAATTTTGCGTCGTTGCCGGTGCTTTCTGCTCCTCCTCGCCTCCCTGCAGGTCTGGATTACCCCACAGACTCCAGCTTCATCGCTCTTCTGAAGGAGCTGGACCTGGAGACGCCCAACACGCCCAGCAAACCCATCCCGCTTATCCCCACCTCTATGCAGGAGCTGGAGGCCATGCTGAAGCTGTGCTGCTATAAACCGCCCAAAATCCCCCGCCAGGTACGGCACTGAGCCCTCCAGGCTTCCGTCCGCGGCGCGGCGCTAACAGACATGTTGCTCTGATTGCTCCTGCAGTTCCTCTGGGGCCTCCTGGCCAACAGGATCCCAAACACCGACTTCTACAGAGAAGGTCAGTCTTCCTGTTTTCACTCCCCATCGTTCCTCAGATTTAAATAAAATAAAGACACAAGTTGCTAAAGTGTTTTATTTTTCATTTCAAGACCAAACTTGTTCATTAAAATGTATTTATGTGAGATTTGTTGGCAGAAATGTGAAAAATGTGGCTGAACTTTTAGCAGAGGTGGGCAAAGTTCCCAAAAATTTGCAATAAGCTCACAATTATATGTTACTGGGAAACATTTGCGAAAGATTGCAAATTATGAGATGAGACAAATGACCAATTTGCTGGTTATGTGTCTTACAACAAGTTGTAAACTAATCCTGGTGCCATTTCATCAGACAGTCAGTGTCTGATTTTGTTTCTGTTTCCTCTGTTGGTTTAATCTGTGCAAATACTATTTATGCTTAGTGTTCTTGGCGATCGTTGGGGAGAAGTCTCGGTACTTGCTGCAGGAACACCTGAATCTGATCACAGCGCCCCTGCAGGTCATCTGGGGGAAGAACGACCGGGTAAATAAAGCAGTGCTGGAAAGTCTTACATTCAGCTCCCAACACATTAAAATATATTTTCAGAAATCAGAACATCAAAAACATTTGATTCTGTACCCAGTTACACTTTGAATTTAAGTAAATCTCTACAAATGCCCCCACTTTCCCAGATCCTGGATGTTTCTGGAGCCACAGTGATCCAGAAGGCGCTTCCTCACTGCCAGGTGGATTTGCTGGACAACTGCGGTCACGCCATTGCCTTGGAGAGGCCGAGGAAATTTGCTAACCTTGTGCTGGACTTCCACAATAAAGCAAAGAAACAAGCCTGACCGGTGGAGGAGCGAAAACTAGAACTTATTTTAACTGACAGATGCGTCTCAACTTGTTAGCAAAAATCATTCCATGGGAGGAATTTGACTAACTTTTCATCTGAAAAATAGTTTCTTTTTTTCCCTTTTTTGTAGGGAAGAAATTATGATTTTAATTTGAGACAAAAAAAACAGAACTGAGGGAAAATTCTGATTCCTGACTAATTGTTATTCTTTTTGTAAACTAAAAATATTGATGAATGAGTTAACAGAATGGTTTTGCACAAATATTCCCCAAGGGTTGAAAAATTAAATAAAAAAGGAAAAAAGAAAACTGGGTTTGAGGTTTTTTTTGTTTTTTTTGCGTGCGGTAACATCATTTGGCCACTGGAGGGCAGCACCCTCCACCGTTTTAACAGCTCTGTCAAAGAGTAAACAAACTATCCAAGATGTTTCAGTCCATGCATTCCCCCCCCGCCCCCCCCCCGAGACACCATATACTATTAGATACAGCGCAACAGATAGGGAATATTCTGATAAACTTTTAATGTAAGTATTTTATAACATACCGAACAAAAAATTGTTTTTTACTTTTTAAAATATATTAAAACAAGCTATAGAACATAGAAAACGTATCTGAGCAAGAATTTACTGTATTTTTTATATAAATGTCCCAAATATTAATTTTATCTCTGGTCAACATAATACAGTTCATTTAGATTCAAAATACTCCAAGAATATCCACGTTAAGTTTGCTGTTTGAGGAAAAACTTGTGATTAAAACGAACAAGATCGGTTCCTGTGACAGAGTGAGACCTCCTGTTTACAGAGAATTATGAGGTAGGTGCGCATGTGTCGATGACTTTGATGGCGGCAGGGTAAACACGCTGCAGTTCGCTTTCCACGGACATGTAGACGGTAAGTAAAAACAGTTAATGGTGTTCCGTCAGAGTTCAGGAGATCCTGATCCGATCCAGAGATGTTCTAACGGCCTGGAGCTCCACGCTGCTCCGCCCTGACCTCCTCCTGGGGTTGGAAGGTGTGACCCCAGTCTGTCGGTGTTTCAGATCTGTCGGTAGTCCAGTCTGAGTAGGACGCTACTTTTGATTCTCCGGGCGACCGTTAATCCGTTCTACAGCTAAAAATCAAAATGTCCTAAAAAATTCAGCATTTTCTGTCCCTCATTGTGGAAAGTGGTACTAATATACAATGTAGATTCCTCATGCATAATTTTTGTTTTATTTATTTCAAACTACATACCCTACATTTTATTTGGAATAAGGGTAGATAATAGTAAGAATAAATTTTCAGTCTTGATTTCTTGTAATTTTTTTATGATTTTGTTTCTGTAGTTATGAATCTTTTAATTTTCGGAACCGGCTCGTCGTTTGTTTTTATTATGTCCAGCGATTTGCCCAAAAGATTTTTATAAATATAGTTGTTTAAAAATTAGCTTCTATTAGCTTGAATGCTAACAGACTTGATTAAAATGTTCCTATTTCTTCACTGTTCTGGTTCTGTTGAGTCCAATTAATGATCCAGACCCTCAAAAACTTCGAATACATTTCTGCAAATAAAAACCTCCTAATCATTCATTTAAACTAAAACTCCTTGTGCAGGAAAACCTGTTAATACAGGAGCTGTGGTGTGTTCACTGACTGTAGGGAAAAAATTTAAATAATTGCATCCTTCAGGTTTCTGATTTATTCTTTTCTTCAGAGTTTCCAGTCTGTAGAAAATGAGAGCGGGCGCTGAGGAGGCAGAATCTTCTGGGTACCAACGGGTTGTACTGAAGAACGCTTCGCCGCATCACTACCTCAAAGTCCGTCTGTAAGTTTTGGCTGTCTAGATTTGCGTTTGCCAAAGTGGGGGCCGCGGGCCACTGGAGGGCGCTGTGGGGGCTTAAGAAAGTTCAAAGGAAGATAAGAAAAATAATAAAAATACATAAATAAAAAATAGGATCTCAGAAATGTCTTTAAGTTCATCATGTTTGCTTTTTGTTAATCTTTTTTTTTCTTAAAATAATTAATTCAAGCTAGAATAGCAGCAAGAAGTGGAAAAGTTTCCGTCAAGACAAAATCCATGAGAACTGTTGATATAAAATACAATTTGATGTGATTAATATAAAATACATATTTTCTTATCAAAAGAGAAGATTGTGAGGAAAAATGGTATTATCTGGTGATAATATATGATCTGATAAGAAAAGTTTCTGCCACAGAACTCTTTGGTGGTCTAAAATCAGACAGTGCGATGTTAGCATTTAAGCTAATTTAATGTAATAATTATTGAATAGTGAATAAAAAGTTATTGTTTGCTTACATATCTTGTAGTATTGTCTGTGGGTTTGCTAAGGAGGTCAGAGGTCAATGCTATTTGGGAATGTTTGTGAACCCTGTGCGCAGGATCTGTTTGCCCGCGTTAAGTCCGATCTCCCCCCCAGGGTGCTGGAGGATGAGTCGGCCAGAGTGAGCGCCATTGACCTGAAGACCTTCATCACTTCCTGCCTGAGGAGTTTGTTCGGAGAGGTGGGATCCTCACGGTTCTGCCCGGCCACTCGGGTCCGGACCTTTCCTTTGATAACTCAGTGCTGGTGTTCTTCAGGTTGGAGCGGCGCTGAATGTGGACGTGCTGAAGTATGATGAGGAGACGCTAACTGCTCTGCTGCGAGTTCCCAGCAGGTACCAGTCCGAAGCTGGCTCCGCCCGCAGAACCTGGAGCCGGTTTGGGTTTTTATTTCTATCTTCTGGTTTCTGTTTCAGGGGTTTGGTGAAGCTGTGGAGCTCCCTCACCCTGCAGGGGTTCTACCAGAACCGGGCCTGCGCCTTCAGGGTTCTGCAGGTCAGCACATCTCATTCATCAGTGCTCTTCAAATTTAAAGGGGCAGTATCATGTTAAATCAACTTTTTTTAAAAGTTTTCCATCATGTTGTAGCATTACATACCTAGCATACCTAACCTTTAATCTCCATGGCAACAATTCAGCTATTCAAAACGCCTGGTTGGACGTAGCCCCGCCTTCTACACTCATCTCCTCCCCCACTCAGCTCCTTCAGACTCGCCAGCAGCAATTAGCAAACATCTGCTGAGCTCCTTATAGGAGCTACTTCTCAGAGCAACGCTGGTAAAAAAAAAAAAAAAAAAAAAAAGGAGCCATGTTGGGATGACTTCCTGAAGGAGGAGCTTGAGACAGAGCAGGAGCTTCTTAAAGAGACAGAGGCCCAATTTTAAGGCGCTAAAATACAAAGTCAAATTTCTAACTTTAATAATGGACTTTAGTCAACATCAGTGGATGTTTGTGGTCCCATTTTCCATTAACATTCAACAAAAATAACAATAAAAGTAAATATGACTAATAACAGACTGTGTGTTGTGACTAACGGTTTCCAGTTTAAGAAGATTTAAAAATCTTTCCCTATAAGATTTAAAATGTCCAAAATGATTGGCTGATCATGTTTCCATCTTGATGCTGATTGGCTGATTATGTGAGGAAGGTGCTTGCTGCAGCTCTGAGACTTTTGCTGCGTTCTTGGCAAACTTTGTGGCTCCTATCAGCAGGGAAAACCTTGCTGCCCCACCCATCGCTGGGCGAACAGGAAGCCGTATCAGAACCACTTTCAGCTCAAAAAGTCGGTTTGTTCTCGACTCCAGAGCAGAAATGGAGCCAAAGTGCTGAAGGAACAACATGGATCCGTGATCTGGACCGGACTCTGCTGCAGAACCTAAACTCCGGTTCTGATGTGAGCGGTTCCAGCTGAAATTTTAATTAATTTTTTTATTTATCTTTATCCGACTTAATGTTCTGTTTTTCTTTATTTGTAGAAAGAAGTTTAAGTGTTTATTTCCAACATTTAACTAATAACTATTGATGAAAAATAACCAAAGCAATTTAGCTAAAAACAAATTCTGACCAACATACAGTTTGCTATGTTTTAGCTTGATTTAATTTTATTTGAGCAATTTTAAATTTTTGTAATGGATTTTATTTAATAACCCAACATAAAGTTCTGTTTATTATTATAAGGGAAAACATTTATTTCCATCATTCAAACTTATAATTGTGGCTTAAAAACTAACCAGAGTAATTTAGCCAAAACAGAAAACCTGACCTGCATCAACATTTGCTAAGTTTTAACTTGATGTGATTTTATTTGAGTAAAAATAACAGAACTACCATGAAAGCCATAAAGCTTTTGAGTTTCTTCTAGGTGAGGGAATTTTCTAATTGTATTCTTTTATTTGTACGGCTACATTTTCAAGGTTAATATTTATGTTTACTGTATTAGATTTTTTTTAATTTAACAATCTTTTTATGAATAACTTTTTTATTGGTTCACTGTATTTTAAAACATTTATATTGTCAAGTTGCTTTAATTTTTGTTAAATATGTTTAATTCATTTTAATATCTATTTTTCCTGTTATATTTCTGTTGCTGATTAAAACTACATCTCACTTGAATAGAAATAAACTTTATTTGCTGACTCTGACCTCATGGTGCGTTCAGGTGTCTCCGTTCCTCCTGGCGCTGACAGGAAACAGCCGCGACCTGCAGCTGGACTGAAGCAGGATGACGTCAGCCTGGACACCGCTCTGCGTCAGGCTGCGCCCTTTCCGCCTCCCTTTGGTCCCGCCCCTAGGACGTCGCCTCCACGTCGGCCAGCGCGCCTCCATCACCAAAGCGTTCTCGGCGCGCGACGTGGAGCTGTTCGCCGAGCTAACTGGCGACACCAACCCGCTCCACGTCGACCCGGCCTACGCCAGCACCACGTCCTTCGAGGCGCCCATCGTCCATGGCGTCCTCATCAACGGCCTGATGTCGGCGGTGCTCGGCACCCGGATGCCCGGCCCCGGCTGCGTCTTCCTGTACCAGGAGATCCGCTTCCCGGCACCGCTCTTCGTCGGCGAGGAGGTTCTGGCCGAGGCGGAAGTGCGTAAAATCAAGATGTCGTTCGCCTTCATTGCGGTGACGTGCTCCGCCAAGGACAAGGTGGTGATGGAGGGGGAGGTGATGGTGATGATGCCTGAGAAGCAGCAGCAGGAGTGACGAAGATGATGGCGGTTAAATCCGGGTCCCTGACAGCGTTTCTGTCAAGTTTAATTTTATTTAAGTGTTCTGTACGGAGGCCCCTGAGGGACATTCGGGAACGTTTTTTCTTTTGCGTTTCCTCGCAATAAATTAGCAAACACATCCTGGTCTGTTCTGTACACAGTCACAGTTTAATAAGTTAAGAGTTCACACGCCTTTAAAGAGCCTCAGTAAAAAAAAAAAAAAAAAAAACTTTTTATACATTATTTACTCTGTCAGACTGTAAGTTTCCCTTCCTCTGTAAAAATCTTATTGAAAATCAGTCTATTAATTGCGTTTTCATGTTTGTGTAAGATTGAGATGGAAAACATCAATTTATTAAAGGACACAATCAAAACTCAAATGACTTTATTAAACCACGAAAATAACTCAAAAATACTCCAGACAGTATTTTTTTTTCTGAACTTTACAGAAAAGGTGTAAAACTTCAGCTATCACACTAACAGATGATGGAAAATCCTTACAACAGACTTTCAGTATTCAAGATGCCGCATGGACCGACTGGTACATTACTGCGAGAACGCAAAAGAAAAAACCCTCCGTGTCCCTTAGAGGCTTCCGTAGATTAGAGATGATAAGCATGTTTGATGTCGGGTTTCTTATGTTAATGCAGACTGTTTTGTGTGAAGTCTTTCATTCAATAAAAAAATTAATATTTTCAAATTAAATGAGTCTGTTTTTACTTTGTTTATGTGGAACAACCAGTTATTAGGTGAAGGTTTAGCTCACATTTTCCTAAATTGATGTTTTCCCTCCAATTATTTAAAAACCTATTTTCAGATTATCTTTGTGTGATATTTTGATGATATGAAACATTTCAATTGGGCAAGAAAGCAAGTTAGCTCTACTTTCAGCTCAATCAGGTAAAAATTAATAATCATATTTTGCCTTATTTTTCTCTAAAACATCCGAAGTCCATTGATTAAATGTCAAATTAAGGTTACCTTGTCATTCTCCACTTAAAGTTCAAGAAGTCTTTTATTTTTTGCTATGTTTTATGCCTGTTTATTTAAATTATCGTCTAAAATATTTTCAGTGACTAAAAAGAAAGTCCCTTCAGACACATTATGAATGAATATGCTTTATTAATCCAACCTCCATCCATCCATTTTCTACCACCCTTGTCCCTAGTGGGGTCAGGAGGTGCTGGTGCCTCTCCAGCGACCTTCGGGCGAGAAGCGGGGTCACCTGGACTGGTCGCCAGTCTGTCACAGACTTTATTAATCCCACAGGGAAAAATAAAGTATATTCATTTAGAAAAATGTTTTCTTAATAGGACTGGTAGAAGAGTTAACAGATAAATGAATTAAGTATGATCTGATCCGAGCTGAACAGATGACACAGTCAATGGCCAAAAGGGGAAAAAAAATCACAGAAGTTCATGACAAACATCTGACAAAGTGATGTACTGGAAGAGTCCATCAGATGGCGCTCCAACCTTGGAAATAATCAGGAACCAAATGGGACTCTGGATGTTTGGATCTCAGTTTGTTTCCATCAGCAGAGCTTTCAACGTTTAACTGCTCATGAAAACAACCAGATGATCATCTCTGCTGAGTTTCATCAGAGCTGCTGTTTGCTGACTGAGATCTTAATCGGTAAGATTTCTGCTTTGTCCAAAGTGGTGATGTAAGGAAACATCTTCTCACTGAAGCTGCGTGCACTTGAAGGTGTGTATGTGTGTGTTAGTATCCAGATCAGAGAATGTCAGTTTTCCTCTGTCCCAGTCCAGATTCACTCTGATCCTCTGGAGCTTCTTCTTTAATGAAAGAACTGTGGGAGCAGCTGGTGGAGATGCTGCTGAGTATTTACATTCAAAAACCCCAATACACAAAAATCTAGACTGTAAGTTTCCCTTCCTCTGGACAGACTCTGCTAACACACCAAGAGACCAATGTGAACTGTCTCCAACATCAACATCCCAGCTGTGGTTCCCTGAGTTAAAACCCTCAGAGCTCAGGACAGACCACGAGTAACCAAACCTCTCTGGATTATCAGGAAACTGCTGTTCGTCTCCTGAAGTCAAAGTGGTCAAATCTTCAGACAGGATGACCTTTGACCCAACAGTGTTTGGGTCCAGAACCAGAGGAGTGTAGGTCACCATGCCCTTCATGTTGCTCCAGATGTTGAAGGCCAGGTTGCCCAGATGTTTGGCCTGGTCTATCAGAGCTCCTGAGGGCAGCTGTGGATCCTCCAGCAGGGGGCAGCGCTGGACTCTTTCCACTGCAGCCTTGTAGTTGTGCAGGAATGAGACGTCTGCAGCTCTCAGCTCCTCCTCTGTGGCTCTGACTGTGTCTGAAAGAGCTGCTATCTCTCTGCTCAGAGCCTCCATCTTCTCCTTCATCATCCCTCTCTTCTGCTCCTCTTCCTCCCTCAGTGCAGCCAGCCTGGCCTCCTCTTCCTCTGCCAGAAACTGATGAAGCTTCTTGAACTGCTCAACAATCTGCCTCTCTGTGTGTCGGGCCTGGACCTTCATGTGTTCTGCTGTCTGATCAAACTCCTCTTTAACTTCCTTCTTCATCTCCAGTTTCCTCTTTAAAGGCTCCAGAGATGTTTTCAGTTTCTCTCTGTGTTGCTGAGCAGCTTCATCGATGGGCCTGAATCTGTGCTTGGAGTGTTTTTCTGAATCTCTGCAGACGAGATAAACTGGCTGCTGATGGTCCAGACAGAAGAGTTTGAGTTTCTCAGAGTGCAGAGAGCAGAGATCCGTTGGGATTCTCTGGTCTCTCTGCTGTAGGAATGATTCACACAGGTTCTTCAGAGCCAGATTACAGGGAGGATTCAACTTCGAAGACCTTTTCTTACAAACTGGACACTCTGTTGCTGGTTTCTCTCTCCACCAGCTCTTCAGACACTCCCTACAGAAGCTGTGGCTACATGACAGAACAACCGGATCCGTAAAGACGTCCTGACAGACCGGACAGCAGAGATCCTCCTCTGATCTGGAAGCCATTTTGTCTCTGAGTGAAGCTGAAAACACAGAAGGTCCAGTCAGTCTCGGCTCCCTCCCTCCTCTACTAACTTCCCTCAAAGTGACTCTGAGTGTTTTGGTCCAACTCACCTTCAGTGTGAGCAGCTTGAAGCAGCAGAGCTGGAGGTTTCCACTTTTCCCTCCTGCAGCTGGACTCACTCAGAGGAAGCTGCTAGTTTGGTCTGAAGGTGAATCTGATCGACTCTCTGCAGGAACCAATGATGAGAAACTGATTCCTGCTTTGGTTCAGTTCTGATTGAGATTGTGTTTCAATGCAAAGTCCAGAATTCAACCTTTCAGCTGTTATAAAACTCACTGATTAATAGGTTTTATTTTCCTCTGCACAGATCAGAATATATCTATAATAAGTACAGCCTCAGTGGTTGTATTTATTACAGCCATTGTAATAAATACAGCCACTTCCTAGGTCTAGGAAAGCCCATAGGCCAGAGGTTCCCAAAATGTGGGGTGCGCCCCCTAGGGGGGGCGCCGTGTCATTGCAGGGGGAGCGCGGGAAGTCGTCTGGATGAAAAAAAAACAAACACTGTATGCGCTGGGTTTTTACCTTAGAATGGCCAACTCTGTTATTCCTGTCAGTTTGATACAGTAGAGGCTTCCACACATCCCATATTTGTGTCCTCTGTCACTTTTATCAGCAGTTAAAACTGTTTAATCCGTTGTTAACATGTTGTAACCTGTTTTTCCGAGCCGCCTTTAAACGCAACATGAGCGCTAAGAGGCTCGCGCTGGGTTTCCACCTGTGAAGGAGACCTGCTGCTGCTGGGCGGAGCTACGTAGGTTTGTGTTAGAATCACGGCAGCAAACCAGCAAAACGCAAAGAACTTTTCACAGTTTTTCCCTCCAAACTAACCGACTGAGTTGAGTGAAGCTGCTGGATGCAGGTAATGTTAGCTAAAGGATGACTAGCTAATGTTAGCTAAAAGATGACTAGCTAATGTTAGCTAAAAGATGACTAGCTAACATCAATACAGAACCTTAAGCTTAACAAGTACCTTGTAGGCTACCGATGTTGGTGTCTATTTTCAGCTACCTACATTCATTTTGCCCCCAAAAACGTCGATGCCCCCCCCCCCCCCCTCACACACGTCGTTTCAACCAGACAGCCATTTGTAATCCATGGGGGGGGGGGGGGGGCGCAGAAGAAAAAGTTTGGGAACCACTGCCATAGGCGATCGATCTGGAAGTGCCTGATGGCAAACAACCCAAGAGCACCTGGTGGCGGAAAACCCAGGAGCGCCCAGTAGCGCGCAATCAGGGAACGCCTGGCGGTGAGCGACCCAGGAGCTCTAGAAGTGCCCATTGGCCAAAGATGCAGGAGCACCTGGCGGCGGAAAACCCAGGACTTTCTGGCATTGGGTGATCCATGACCTCCAAGAGATCCTGACCTGGGCAGTCCAGGAAGGCCTGACGACGAGGGACCCAGGAGCTTGTAGCTGCAGACACTGAGCCTACTGTCCATTACTGGTTTAAAAGCTTTGCGCTCTGGCAGTCTGTGTCTGCAGCCTCATTCTGACTCTGTTCATGGCTCCACTTCCAGTGAACTTTCTGTATTGATCCAACCAACGGATCAGTACTGCAGTCAGCTTGTTCTGAATGTTTAAACTCCTTAGTGTGTGATGACAGGGGAGCAGAGGAAGCTTCTTTCAGCTGCCTGAGGGGACAGTCTGTAGCAACTCTGTTGTTTATCTCTAGAACTCAGAGTGTTGCTTTGAGCAGAAATGAGGTCCAGAGGTCACCTGTTGACCTCCGGGGAGGGTCACCAGCATTCCTCGTGACCCCACTAGGGATAAGCGTGTAGGATAATGGATGGATGTCATTCTCACTCATATTCAGGCCATGGAAGACATGGTGACCGGATTGAGGAGATCCTTAAAATGCTCCTTTCACTACGATATCCTCAGATTGGGTCTGCAGTTCCCCTCCTCACACACTGCAATGAGCCCAGTTTCTTCTTTCTGAGTTGCTGAATCGTTTTCCAGAAGTTCCTTGATGCCAGCTGAAAGTCTCTTTTCATAGCCTGTCTGAATTCTTCCCAGGCCCTAGTTTTTGTTCCCCAACAGAACAAAGTGCTTCCAGCCTACTGGTACTTGTCAAGCCCTAAAAGCCTCTTTCAGCCTCACGGCTTCCATCACCACTGGTGTCAACTAGCAAATCCTGTGGCTTTAACCACAAAAGGCATTCAAAACCTTCAGGCCACAGCTTCTGGAAGCCTCATCCGCAGTGACAAGTAGTGAGCATGGTCCATACAGATTCCATCTTCCCAATCTCCCTTCAGGAAAGAGACAAATTCTGCAGCAGACATTCCCAGCTCACCCTTACCAGCCGTTGGATTCACCAGGTCTGTCCGGCAGCTTCCCCTGCCACCATGTTTAACTCACCACCAGAAGATTGCACACTCTGCCTTCACCAGAGTATCCAAGACACAACCCTGCAGGTCTGATACAACTGCTAAATAACCAAAGAACACTTATGAACCACCTGATATAGGTGGTTCATAAGTGTTCTTGCTCATACATGGGGTTTGCTCTGGACATTCAGTGCTTCTCATAGATGTCCAACAACAAACCAATGCTCAGCCATCCTTCCCACTCATACCCCACCAGGTAACAGTGTTGCTACCCAAGGGGCTGTGAAGTCCACCAGGAGACTCTAAGGTCAGGTGATCTGAACTGCTGTTGGGTTCATTGTCAGAAACAACAGAATCTTTGGAAAGGTTCTGTTTGTGATTAAATGTAGCAAACAAGAAACTCGCTCACTGGAAAAAATCTCCAAAACCGAGGCGCATCAGGGGCTTGTGAGTATTCCCAACGCCCCAATTTACATGACAGGATGAAGCAGGAATTAAACCTTCAACCTTCCGATTGCGAATGACTGCTCTACCCTCTCGAGAGACAGTCGCAGTAATGACCTTCCATACAGAAAATGTTTTCAGTTTTAACCAAAATCCAGTCTGCTTAGAGAAGCTTTAAATATCCTGGATATTAACCAACGTATTCACACCGGAGAATAAAAACAGTTTGAAACAGTGAAGCTTCAGCTCTGAACCTACTGTAAGGATTATTTTAATTAGAAGGGAAGCAAACAGAGTCCAATAAAAATGCCATGTTTGAAGAAACTTTATTTAACCCAAATTAAATAAAATCTAACAGGCTCAATGAGTAAAGCAGGAAGGGAAGGAGGAGTGGACGGAGGGATGGATGGCAGTAACTTTTATCTCCTGTAGGAACTGCAGCATACCCGATTCAGCCATCAGGTACTGAGCTGCAAACCTGCAGAACTGCAGATCCAAACCATGGTTCTGGAGAACTGGGTGACTCAGCATTTATTCATCACAAAGAAACTAAAAACTCTGTTTTATCTTTAAAAGAACCACAAACCCACAGTTTTATTTCAAATTTGAATGGCTTTATTTTTTATGTATATAGATTTGTATATATATTATATATATATATTATATATATATATATATTTATGTAACAACTTGTTCTCAGTTGCTTGATTATCATCTTTTGTTCAAATGACATGACACGAAGACCAGGGCATTCCACATGATCATATCTTACAAAAGAGAAAAGAAAAACCAGGAGTGTGTGCACACACACACACACGCATCCATCAGCGTGTGTGTGTGTCGTGCTTCTGTCTGCACGGAAAACCGAAGGTCACAGGACCAATGAGACGAGCGGACAGGGAGGAAGAGGAGGAGGAAGCAGGTGGAGAACGGGGCTATTCTGTTGCATAGATCGAAGCAAACAGGAGGACGAGAGACACACGGACGGGATGAGTGTCGCGCACACACACACACACACACACGCGTGGGGAAGCACAGGACGTTTTGGTCCAAATCTAAACCGAGGCTCAGAACCAGAACTGAGCGCCAACACTGAGGTGTCTGCAGCAGCCGTGGCAGCCAGGTGGTGGCGCTGCAGATCTGAAGCTGCTGCTGTGAACCAGATGAGTTTTAAATGAAATACAATCTGAGTCGTTATCAAGCAGTAAATACAGGCTTTTATTCTGAAAAACATTTTTCAAACATTTCTGACTGCATCAGCTTTTGTTTACTTAATAACAATATTTATAATACTAATACTACTACTAATAATAATAATAATTTCATTGGCCTCTTAAATTTGAGCTGAAATGGATTCCTTGGAATATTTCAGTTTTCCCTCTCAGCGTCAGACGGATGTCGGGAAGCTGCAGAGGAGGTAAAAACATTCACGCAAAAACAAACAAACAAACAAACAAAAAAAAGTTCCAGACAGTCCGGATGTCTGTCATGTTTTACAGCTTCAGACCGGTTCCTATTAATCTGGTGTCACACCGGATCCAGGGGCGCCTCAGAATCTGGTGTGACACCTGAACCGGGTCGGATACCCCGGCTGGATGGAATCATCCAACAACCGGAGAGAAAAAGAAACGTTTTGGACAAATCTTGAAGCCGTGTTTATACGTAAAGAAGCAGATAATTTTTCAGAAACTGAATTTCTGACGTCAGATTTTAATCTTTGGAGCTTGTGGACGACAAATTGCTGATGGGAAAGTTTGGATTCTGATCTAGAGATTGGAGGTTTAGTTTTTTAAATCAATTGATGCGATTGGTGAGAGTGAGCGATGAGTTCAGGGACAGTCTGTAAACCTGAGTGCTGTGATGGGGGATGATGGAAACAAAGATGAGATTCCAGGTTTGCTCAGTGTTTTCTCCTCTCAGTGTAACGGAGACTGACTGTGTGTGTGAGTGTGTGTGTGTGTGAGTGGAGTCAACAGTTGGGATGTGTCATTCCGTACTAAAACATGCAGAACACAGAACATTGAACACGGATACTGAACAGCTGCTGATTCTTTTTTCTGGGTTTTGTTGGGTTTTTTCTGGCTACACAGAACACGACGGAACCAATCGCACCAGGTCGGACATATTGCTTTAAACCACCAAAGTCTGTATATATGTCATGCATGCCACATAGATGATATCATGTTTATACAAAAATAACACCAACGACTATAACTGGCTATCATAGTAATTACAGAAACTAAAACTTTCAGTCTTTTTTGCAACAAAGTTCAAACAGAGAACCGGATTCCTGCCTTCATATTTAAATCTGATATATATTCGTACATATCGGAGATAAATACACACGGAATGTAAATGTGGCTTCCCGCTGTGATGTTCCAGTTCGTTTTGCAGACGATGAGCAGGGTCGTAACGGAAGAAGCTCCTACACGATGGAAAACAAAGTTCTGCTGCTGCAGGGGCGTCCGGGATGAGGTCCAAGCAGCCGGACACCCCGCGGAGCCAGAGGCTACGGCAAGAGCAGAGGGACAATCCTGAACCAGGCCGAGGGAGGGGGGGAGGGGGGAATGGAAACGACTTTGGCAGAACAATCTTAAAGCTATGCTGGGTGATGATTGGCTGATTGGCCGCTCTCCCACTTCCTGGTTCGCCTCAGTCGTTATAGGACATTATTTACACATGCGCCACCTGCTGGTCAGGGGCAGGAGTTCAGCAGGGAGAGGAAGTGATGTCAGAGAGCTTGAACAGTCCCGCCCTCTCCACAGTAGGCTGAAAGTCAGATGGAGCGCAGCGGCACCTTGTGTCCCGCTCCAGGCTCCAGAACCAGGCGCCGGACTGGAAAACGACTGGTGCAGCCAGAATTTACAGGATGGATAAGTCTGGGTTCTGGAATAACCTCTGGACCTGGGCCAACCCGGTTCTACCGGCACTAAGCTCAGGTTTTTGCTGGAATTCTGTTCTCAGGTCCGTCTGGACTTGGTTAATCGTCTCCGTGTTGAAACGGATCAGAGACCAAACTGAGTGTTTGAGACGAGGCTGAAATGTGGATGGGTCTAAACACCAACCTTATCATAGGCCCGGTTCTGACCCAGAGTCCCACAGAAGTTGTAAACGAATGACTGACCCAACCGGCGCCGCGCTCTGGATGAGGGGTGGAGCCTGGAGCCGGACACAACATGATCCAGTGAACAAACAAACCCAGAAGTTGGAGGAATAACGATACATTCCTGTTTAATGTTGGACTCAAACCAAGTCAGAACCATTACAACAAAGAAACCAAACTGGAGCCAGAGGGGCTGATGGGAAGTGAACAGCCAACAGGAAGTAAACAAGTCACTGCAGGTTTGGGAGCCCTAACGTCAGGTGACTCGACGCCACACGTGGCAGAACATTGGGAGCTGTAAAAACAGAGTCCACGGCAGATTCCTATCATTCAGGTTCTGAACGCTCACCAAACTCCTCAGCCTGTACACAGATTCATACATCTGCAAAATATTAAAAAGTACTCAATATAAAAATACAGAAGAATTGTAAAAAATGAACAAAACATTGAATTTTATATGAACACCATGCAAGAAAGATTTCCTACTCAGTTAAACAGTAAGATTGAGGAGAGGAACAGATGAGGGGGGTCAAACCGCTTCTCATGTAAACATCGGAGAGGTCCTTCAAACACGGTTCGGCAGTGACAACTGAAGAGTTTCTCCTCGATTTTTGGTCGTGTTCGGAGGGCAGGGTGGGGCCTCTGGAATAATGACGGAAAACAACATCCTAGAAAATATGGCTCTGAGTACTTAGAAAAAGCTCGTCGAGGGGAAAAGATTAACCAAGTCATGGAAAATATGGCAGTAGTAGCACATCGCCTCCGTCGGGAGAGGCCGACGGCTGTTTGAAGGGATCGGACGCGCCGCTGCGGGAAGCGGCGGGGACACAGTGGATTCAACTCTACAGGGCGACTGGTGACATCATCAGTCTCCTATAAACCTCAGCGTGGCCTCCACACTGACGCCTGTCCAACACAGCAGGGCGGAGCGGTGTCGCCGGGGTAACGGTGATGGTGATGAGCAGACGCCGGCTCCGCTGCTGGCCGTGTGATGTCACTGACAGCTCACCGAAAATCAGACAAACGAGGAAAGCGAAACGACGGCAGACGACTCAGGAGCTCCAGGAGCGCTCAGCGGCGAGCGATCTGGGAGCACCTGGCGGAGAACGATCTAGGAAAGCCCAGTGGATCGATCTGGGAGTGCCTGAGGGCAAACAACCCACCTGGCGGCGGAAAACCCAGGACTTTCTGGCATTGGCCGAACCATGAGCTCCTGGCGACAAATGACCTGGGCAGTCCAGGAAGGCCTGACGACGAGGGACCCAGGAGCTTGTAGCTGCAGACACTGAGCCTACTGTCCATTACTGGTTTAAAAGCTTTGCGCTCTGGCAGTCTGTGTCTGCAGCCTCATTCTGACTCTGTTCATGGCTCCACTTCCAGTGAACTTCCTGCATTGATCCAACCAACGGATCAGTACTGCAGTCAGCTTGTTCTGAATGTTTAAACTCCTTAGTGTGTGATGACAGGGGAGCAGAGGAAGCTTCTTTCAGCTGCCTGAGAGGGCGGGGCTTCTGTGATGGCGAGGTGGAGCTCCAGCCAGGCCTCCATCACGCAGAGCAGGAAAAGTGGGCTCTATGTTTGAGTCGGGCCAAACGCTAAACACGCTGGTGTTTGAAATTGGTTCTGATTTTTTCCGTAATTTTTAAAGGGGGGGTATTATGTAAAATTTTGAGCTGTACATCAGGTTATGTTATTCCTTCATCAAAAACATACCTGGAGTGTTGCCTTGATTCTTTCATGCATGTTTGAGAAATCCTTTAATCTGCATGGCAACCACTATGGGTGAAGAAGTGTGTAGTTTAACTGAGCGCTGCTTTTTCCACGCAGAGCAGAGACTCCAAGTGGAAAGTGTCAGAAAGAGGAAGAGCTTCTAAAAGTGACAGAGTCCCAATTTCAAGGAGTTGAATAGTAAAGAAATTTATTTAAGTCATGTTTGATATATACAGCACTTTTATCAGTGAAGGTACAATAGTTACTTGATTGAGCTATAAAATGGCACTGTGTGCCTGGAAAATACATAATACTACCCCTTTAAGTTTAACCTGATCTGGTGCAGCTCAGATGGGCCGATCGGTGCCGGCGTTCCCGTCAGAGGGGAGTGAAACGAAACGCTTAGTGTTTAATGCGACGGTAGTGATCAACAGAGCCAACCATGTCGCGGCGAAACAGCAGAAGATCTGCAGGATCCTTCAGGTTCTCCAACGTGGGACAAGCAGGAAGATCATGGAGCTCTGAACAGAGACGCGTCCAAACGCTGGACTCACGGCCATCATGCCACTCAACAGGAAATCAAAACATGCATCAGGTTAAGACAAACGCTGCGGATAAACCGGGGCAGGGGGAAACAGAACCCGGCTCAGACGGGACGAGGTCGGAGAGCGGGTCGTCTCTGGATGCTGCCGTGTTGGGAAGCGAACAAACTTCCTTCCCACAATGCACTGCAGCATGCAGAGGTGAAAAGGGGAGGAAGATTTCTATAAGTGAACTGAGGGAGTCTAAACGAGAAGCAGATGTTCCTGGTGAGGAGGCTCCGCCCCCAGCTGATGGGATGGAGGTGATGGAGGAACAAACTGAACAACATCACAGTCAGGATGGAGACAGCGTGGGGCGAGGATGTGTGCTGATGAGAGGGTGAGTCATGATGGCCCTCCTCAGAGCTACAACCCAGCTGGTGGAGGTGATGAAGAGGAGGGGAGGGAGGAGGAGCTCCTTGCTGCCAGGTGCTTCTCCTTCGCCGAGGATCATTGAAGTTCCTTGATCGCGTCGCTGTTCTCCTCAATGGTGTCGCACCGAGACGGCGCCGCCTCCTCCTCAGAATGCGGCAAAAACTCAGGATGGGCCATGAAACTATGGATGGAGCTACGGGAATGTGGACTCTCCATCTCGAAGATGGAACTACGGAATGCGTTCACCACCTTAATCTGAAACAAACAGAAAGGACACGTCAGGAGCAGGAAGATGAACAGCAATAACACTGATTTTAACAGGCAGCGGGGCTGATGGGACATTCATAGGGTTTGGGGGGTGGGGGGGTGCATCCGGATCTGGACAGGGAGATGCAAAACCACAGATCACAACAATTACAACGAAGGAACGATGACTGCAAACTTTGGAGGAAAACCAAGAAAGATTCTTAAACACAAGAGGACCAAAAATGCTTGTTATGATGTTGGAGGCAGCTGAATATGGACGCACACACCAACTAGGCAGCATAGTTATTCCTACCACCCCATCAAAGATCGGCTCCCTGTGGACAAGGCTTAAATTTCCCTCTGGGATGAAAACATGCGGCGCTCCCTGATCCTGAATAGGATCATCCATTTTACCACAAACCGGGACGGGAGGCTCAGGTAAATCCTGAATAATATCCGGTTCTTTTCCGGGTCAGCAGAAAGAACTCTGAACAGTCACACTTCCACCTGAGCTGGCGTTGGATTCCTCGTACAGGTCAGACCATAAACTTCACTCCTGAAGCCTGTATCCAGTTGGGTTACCGTGACAACCAGAGCCTCAGAACCAGAAACCAGGGCTCAGTCAGAGGAGGTCACGCCCCTGCGGGTCACAAAGCCACGTCACCCGTCAGGGTCACTGGGAGCCTTCGGATAACACAACCCAACATAATCCTGCTCTGTCCTCCGGAGGCCTTTCCTCTGATGAGGCGGCTGCTGCCGATCACCCTGATTTATACGCACCAGCACACACTCTCCATTATAATTAATAACCTGCAGTTCAAAGCTGAACCACAGGGAGAGCTGCAGCTGAGCACGCACACACACACACACACACACACACACACACACACACACACACACACACACACACACACACACACACACACACACACACACACACACACAGTTTAGACACTGCTGGATGTTAAACCATGAGAGACTTGCGGAGCCCGAAGGATTTAAACCCATAGACTGATCTTGGTAACCAGGCTGCTGCCTCTGAGCAGCGGATTTATGGATCGTTTAGCCTGCAGGGTGACCAATCAGAAGCCTTATTCTCTTCTGTTTCCAACTCGACGGCTGCAAGTCTCACCAGGTCTTTACACGAGTTCACAGGTCAAACGACCAGAACATGCAGGAGAAACGGCTGAGAGCAAGCTGAAACTGAAAGAGATGAAGATGAAGCAGAGGAGGCTGTCTGCATGTTCTCTGACCCTTCTACTCCTGGACTCCTGACCTCTGACCCCTGGAGGGATGCTATCAGTACTCTCAAAGTCTTTCTGGGTGGTTTCCTCCTGCGGAGCAGCTACTGGGGCTCAGTTTGAGATCTTTGTTCAGAACTAAAACTCTCCTGACCTCCTGTCTAGTTTGTGATCAGACGAGGACATGCAGACACCTGCTGAGGACAGACGCAGTTTCATGCAGATTAAACAGAGTCCAGCCTGGACGAGGCGCCGTGTGAGCTGGCCTCCAGTCACACACTCACTGCCTGCGGCGGAGGAGGAAGCAGCAGCAGGGGGCGGAGCCCCAGCCGAGTTGGTGAGAGAGGAGGAGGAGCTAAGCCCTACGTGGGTGGGGCTAGAGAGAGTTTTGGCGGCAGTGGCGTCATTGTGCTGGCTGACGACGGACGGCTGGCGGCGCAGGGCACCGGGCACCGCCGCCTGGCCCGTCTGGAAGGTATAGACCACATCCATCTGGGGGAGGACAGCCACAGTTAGACAGCAGAGACAGAGCGAGAGGACAGCAGGACGGGGACACGTTCACAGAGGGGTTAGAGAGGACAGAGAGTTAAACAAAGGCAGACCTGAACAGAGTTAGGAGGTCAGAGGTCAGTGGAAAGGTTCCTTCAGACTCCAGAAATCCACCAGAACTACGTCTGAAAACGGATCCGCTGGATTTCTGTCCATCAGCAAAAAACAAACCCTCTCCTTTTCTGACATCAGAGTGCAGATTTCTATGCATTTCACTGACATTTTATGATCTGATGGAGGATTTTCAGACTATTGAATATAATCTGTAAAGTGTGGTTCTCATTTTTATTCAGCTCTCTGTACTCAGAAGCTGCTTAATGTTGGTCTGCATCAGAGACGGGGAGTTGAAGATGGTTGGAGTTAAATCAGGACAATCCTGGAAGCAAACCTTTTAGAGGCTGCAGAAAACCTGAGACTGGGGTGGAACAGAACCCTGAACCCTGTTCAGTGGCCTAGTCAAAGTCCATACCTAAATTGAGCTGAGAATTTGAATTTAAAAGTTCTAATTCTGAGCTGGAGATGTTTAAACTTGGACGTGACAAACCTGCAGCCTGCAGCAGACGGTTGAGCTTTTTGCTAACTTTGAAATGTTTAGCGCTCTTAGTTTCCCCTAAATTTATTTTTCTGAAATTTTTTTAAAAGCGATAATTAATTTGGCTGTTTCGTAAACTTTCGGTTGAATAAAGTTCAAGATCCGTGTTGAAGTTTTGGTTCTGAAATATTCTTTAAATAGCCAGACGTTTATATTCACGCTCTTATTTTGAAGTGTGTGAAGACTATTTACACATCAGTAATGTTTCCTCTCCTCAGGATGCGGAGCAGAAAATTACGTTTATTTATTGTCTACAGTTTAAAATCTACCTATGTCCTGCATGCTTATTGTGGTCGATACGGCTAAACAGAGTTAGAAAAAGTCAACTTCTGTAAAACTGAAACCTTTAGAGGAAGATCTGATCAAAGAATCACTTCCTGAAATCAAACCGAACAGGAAGGTGTGTAATGGCAGATTTGATCCAGTCGAGGGAAATATAACACATGGGGGTATTAAGATGGTTGAATTTAGTGCTTTAGCATTAGTGGAACTAACTTTTGTGATTAGCAGTTAGCATAGCTAACTTTTTACTGATGCTCACCGCTGGATAAAACATTGACGTTCACTCTGTTAACCTGAGCATCTGATCTGTTCTTCATTAAAGAAAAACGTTTTATGTTTTCACTAGAAATCAGAAAATGAATCAGGCCGGAAACCAGGACAAAGTTCTGCTTTGGTTCCCTCCAGGACAAACACCACAGTCCTGAGGAACACCGTGAGTTTGTTGGCCGATGCGTGAAGAAACAGAACCATGAGGGAGAAACAAAGATGGAGGCAGAGAGAAGAGGAAGTCATGGAGGAACTGTTGTGATTCATCCGAGGGACGGAAGCGGAGCTGGATGAATGGAGAGCGCTCAGAGGAACGCAGGCAGCAGAAAGAGGAGAAATGTCATTTAGAATGACTGATAAAGTCTCAGCGGTGAGGTGCTGCTTGTACCAATTATTCCCCCTCTGTGTTTGACTGCTGAGGCGTCAAGCGGAGCAGCGCCGCCCCGCCGGATTAGGGAGGAGGGCGAGACGAAGAGGAGCACAGAGAGATAAGAAGCTAATTAGCTCGCCTCCCCGTCCTGCCGTCCTCCTGTCCCAGCAGGACGATCGTACTGATACACGACAACAAGAGGAAACGGCTTCCTCATTTCTCAGGTGAGCGCTTCGACTGGATCTCTTCTCTCTGAAACATTCGGACCCGTTGGGCTCCTGGTGCCGATCGGATCCTCAGTGGAAGACCAGACAGACAGGCTTAGCTTATCCTGGGCTAGTGCTGTAGTTAGACTGCTGTAGGACATAATCCACTTCTCCTCCCTCTGCTACTTTCTCCTACTGCTCTCCATCGATGGATAATCTACAGCTGCTGCTGTTAGTGCTGTTCTTTCTAGTGTTTCTGGTTCTAGAAACCAGACTAACCAGTTAGTCGATTCCTAACTGGTTAGCTTTCCGAAAGCCCAGTTAGAACCACATGATGAGAAGCTTAGAGAGCAGGAAGACATTTTAGCTACAATGATTTGACTATATTTCTGCAAACAGAAGGCCTCCCATCGCCTCATTAACTAATAAACCAAGGCTGTTTTGTTGTCTGATGCTAATCTGTCATCAGTTTTTCTGTTTTTGGAGCACGCTGCGTTTTCATTGGTTGCTGTTTCCCATGAGCCCGCCTCCAGCTCACGATAAGAGCAGTTATTCGTTCTGGAGCAGCCGCAGACTGGTGCTGAGTAACACCAGCACCAGTGAAGCACTGGAAAAGGCTGCAGTGTCTTTAAGAGGCACTGATGGAAAACAGAAACAGCTTTGAGTTTCTGGCTCTGCTGGAGGTTTCTTCCTGCTAGCAGGGAGTGGTTCCTCCCCACTGTTACCATATGCCTGCTCAGGAGTCTGGGCTGTTTCAAAGGTGCTGGGCTTAATATGACTGATCCTGTTTTACCAACCAGCTTATTAAACTGTATCTGACTGGCTACAATTCAGATCCGTAGGTACTGACTTATTAGTGTTAAGTAGATTCTATTAATATTGTTTTTATGTTATTTGCTGATGATGTGTGTAACAGAGTCTCTTTTAAATGAGTTTCAAGAGATTTTCCTGTGTAAATAAACTATTGATAAAAGTAAAAACAAAACAATCGGGACTGAAATAGGAGTTTAAATGTTTTGACGTGATTGGACGGATCTTAATTGATCGTCTCCAGTTAATTAATGCAGAAATGAATAAGCAGGGGTGATAATTTACTCACTGAGCTGCTTCTGCTTACCAAGAAGAACTACAAACTGTGTGTGTGTGTGTGTGTGTTGGCTGCTGCTACTGGACGTGGGTGTTAGCATCAAGGCTAATGAAGCCAACAGGGACAGAATGGACCGACTGGACATGTTGCTGCTCAGTGTGTGTTGATCCTGTAGGAGGATCTCACACACGCACGCCCACACACAGTCTCCAGCCTGGTTTCCATGCCACTGTGTGTAAGAGTTGCACTAACTAGAGGATAAATGGTCCTCTGGTCTGTCAGAACTGGTTGAACTGGTAACCAGTTGCAGTCCTGACTGGTTTAAGCCGGAGTTCTGTGGCCGTCAGCAGGTGGCCTGCCGCTTTAATTGGAGGTTTTAATGAAGAGGTTCTGGGCTGCGGATCTGCAGCAGAGTGTGAAATTAACAGAACCTCGGTCTTGTCGCTGAAGACAGGAGACACTACGAAGCCGACACGCTGCCCAGTTCAGCAGAGCTTTGATGTGAGGAGTAAAACCAATTTGAACTGGGACGGTTAGCGGTACCTGGGTCTGGATCCGGTTGAGCCCTCGGAACCAGAGGATCTGGCCTCGCCGCAGCTCCATCTCTGCGTGGTCGATCTCGTCCGTGTCCTCCGTCAGCTCCTCCTTGTGGATCTCCTCCTTGGTGATGCCGTGGCCCGCTTCCTTCAGGAACTTCAGGTGGTGGGTCGGGATGGCCGAGATCAGCTGAGGACGGGAGAACCAGCTTACTTCCCGCTTTCCAGAACATCCTGCCAGTCTGGACTGGTTTAGCCTGGCTCCACCAGCAGTGGAGGAGTTTCAACATTTAGTTCATAGATTGAATAATTCTAGTTTCTATGTTTGCTGTTGGTAGGCCCGTTACAATAAATATTGCTGGATGATAAATTGTCCCATAAGTTATTGCAATAAACGATAATATAATATAATATAATATAATATAATTATGCAAGAATAGATTCTCAAAGATCAATAAATGTTAAATTTTAATGAACATTTAACACTGGAGCTGCAGGACATTTTAAACATACATTTACCATTTTGTTTATAATTTATCATGTTTCTTAACAGAATTTAGATTTGTCACTATCACAGTAAATCCCAATTAATGGTTTTTAAAACTCCAAGTGTCTGCATCATCAGGATTGTTAATTTTACTATTTTCTCAGTTTTTTTGTTAATGAGTATAAATATCCCTAAATTTGAACATGTGATTAATACAGTTACTATGTGCATCTTAGTGACACAAATCACACTTTTTTTATCTAACTGGTGTCCTACAAATATTGTTCAAGATTAGTAATTGTTGAGCTCTGAGTAAAGTTGCTTAAAAAGTTACTAATAAATGGTTCTTATTGTCATTTTTATATTTATTACAATAGTACCACAACAAGTGCATATTGCCCACCTTTATCCAAAATAAACAAAACAGAAACAACAAATAAAATGAATTATAAAAACAAAATTGTCTAGTTGAGACCAAAACACCAAACTGAAGACTTTAGTCACTCAATTTTTGGTGAAGAGAGAGAAACATTTAATAAACGAATAATGCAAATGTAAATCATTGAGTTTGTTTTAATTTATAGTGTGATTAATTGATTTATTGCAAATCTGTTTGTTTTGGTCCAGCCAGCTTTCATCTTTATCTCAGCGCTGCCGTTTGGGCCAGAGCGCCATCAAACCACACAGAGGGACTGATGCTGCGGCTCCTTCTCCCTCGCAACTCGTAAACAGGAGCTCATTGCCATGCCGATGGTTGCTACGGCAACGTGGCAGCGGCACAAAGCTCCCCTTCAGCCAGGTGTGTGGGTGGAACTCACCTGTCCCCACAGCAGCTCGCCCATTCCCACGAAGACGCACCACAGCCACTGGTCGATGGTGAGCGGCGCACAGGAGAACGGCTTCCCTCCGAACTGAACGATGATGATCTGAGCAGGAGAGGAAGAAACTGTTTGTTATGCTTTCACCAGAGGAATCCATCACCACCTGAATGTGGGTCAGATCCTTCCTTTTCCATTTCCCACCTGGACACAGATCTAGAATACAACAGCTACCAGACAGCATTCAGCACCTTCAAAAGCATCAGAATGTGCTTTGGACATATCCTAGTTATTTATAAGTTTCTAAGTCCTTTCTGTTTATAGACTTTAGTTAAATGATTTTCTCTGTCACTTTAATATATTTTGGATTATTTCCTATATTTTGTACCTTTCTGTTCTTTTTGACCGTCTCAGTAGGGCCACCTTTCTGTTTATATTTTGGGGTTTAGTTTGAATGTGGGAATTGAGAACATTTAATTTTCTCTTTTTCTTCATAGAAACTTAAAAGCAGTTGAACAAAAGAATGTTAAATAAAAAGAATGTTTGGACCCAGATTTTGGACGTAATATGATGATGATGATGGTACCTGCAGGGCGAAGGTGCCCAGGACCACGCTGCAGAAGATGGGGTTCTTGTACACGCCCTCGAACACGTTCCTCTCGCCGTGGATCTTCCTGGCGTTGATCTCATTGAAGAGCTGCATCATCACGAACACGTTGAAGACGATGGTGTAGTGTTCAGACGGCGGGGAGTGCAGCGGAGTGTTGCGGCCGCTGTCGATGTCGAAGAACTTTTCCCCTGAGAAACGACCAGAAGCTGTAGCTACAACCTGCACGCTGATAGCATTAGCCAACATTGAGCTAAGCTCACCTGCAAACAGCAGAGTGAAGATGATGATGAGCTGGAACACAGCGTGGCCCAGAATGTTCTTCATCATGGTCCGGGAGATGAGGGGCTTGTCGCGGCCGTAGGGTTTGCGTAGCAGCAGCGACTCAGTGGGCGGCTCGGTGGCCAGGGCGAGGGACGCCAGCGTGTCCATGATGAGGTTGACCCACAGCATCTGCACGGCCTTCAGAGGGGAGTCCTGCAGAGTGGAGCACACGTTAGCCCTGAGGTCAACAATAACATGACTTTTAAAGCCGTCCTCTGGGTTTCCAGTTAAAACCACGTCTGTCACCATGGTAACCGACGACAAAGTCTCACCATCTTGCTACTTTTAGGCTCAAATAAATTTTTTCACATGGCGCCGTTTCACATCTTTTCTCCAACACAAATAAATTCCCTTATTAGCGATTAGCATCTAAATCCTCTGTAGCTTCACTATCTGATTAAAGGAAATGAAAGTTGTGATGTGGCAAAAGGTAAAAGGTCATGATTTGATTAGTCCAGTCATAATAAGCAATAAACCAATTTGTTGCATGATACCTTATAACAAACTTCCATTTGGATAATTTATTGTTTTTCTCTTTTCTGTCTTTCTACCAAAACTCTCCAGTCTTGTGTTTTGGTCTCAACTAGTCTTTCTTTGAAGGATAATTTTGTTTTCAGACACTTCATAATTCATTTTATTTGTTATTTATTTTGGATATTTAAAATGTCTACCAGCTCCAGTGTAAAATGTTCATCAGAATTTAAAGTTTATTGATCTTTGCATTATTTTGTCATTACTATTAGGTAACTTGAAAATTATCTCAAAATAACAAAATTATCATAAATTGCAATAACTTCTGGGAAAGTTTGTCACAGACTAAATTTAGTTATTGTGCTAGGCCAAGATGATAAAATCAGGTTAAAACAACCGGATGTTTATCTTTTAAATAACAGTAGAAGAAGAGATATAATCATTTTATGAGTGTGACTCGCTGCATGTGGAGGCCATGTTGGTGCAGAGAGCGTTCACAGCGAGGCTGTCACTATCTGGTCACATTATTTTACTTCGTTAACACCCCCCACCTCCAGATTGTTCAACACAGACCGACTCTAATGATGCGTGTCAACATGCCGGTGGCTCAACACGCACCAAGCGCCGCTGCCGCTGATGGGGGGAAAATCCGAGCCTGCAGACCTGCTGAGTTCCTGTTTTATTTCAGGACCGCGGATGTGACGGGTTGCCATGGTTTCAGGCTGAATCCCGGCCTGGCTGATGCTGCCGGTGCTGCAGAGCGGTTAGTTATCACTGTGCCAGCTGTGAGCTTCTTAATTAACACACAGCCTCCAGATGTTCTGCTCTGCCGCGGTTCAGGAGTTCAGCTTCCTGGTCGCATCACTTCCTGACACCATGAAGACGACCAGAAACTATCATCTTCTTCAACGCTTCAGTCAGAGCCCTCTTCCAAGGAAATCACACGATTCAATCAATAAGCGACAAATTCACTAATGTGTTGAATAGCATCTGATTAGCTGGCTGGAATTACTGCTGCCAGACAGAAACGACATTCAAACATTTTCTTATTAAATCATCTCAAACTAGAGTAGCTTAGGGTTTTTCATTATTGTTTAGTTTATTTACTTTGGATCAACATTATTAGCTTTTTCTTCTTTTGCTCTTTCCTTTGGTTTGTTATTTTGTTTTTATTTCCTTTTAAATCCTGTAAAGCACTCTGTATAGACTTGTTGCAGAAAATGTGCTATATAAATAAAATTACCTTTAATTTTATTTTGTTGAGTTTTTGTTTGTCTAATTCAGTTTTAGAGAGTTTGACAGTTTTTATTAGTTAAATACTGCTTAGTTGTAGTTTAGTTTTTATTAGTTATAGCAGTAGTTTTAGTTTTTTCATACATAATTACATTTTTTATTAAATTTTTAGGAACAGAATTCACATAAAGATTGTGATTACGTAAACATCAATTGGATAATGGTGTTGCCATTTTATGGATTTCGGTAAAAGCCGTAATTTGCCGACAGCTGATGCAAACTGATTGTGTGGGGAAAAAAATCTATTTCACATCAGTTCGAAAAGCTAATAAATAGCTTCATAAACACAAAAAAGGCCATTACATGTAGAAATAATTCAGAATGCTTTAGTTTTATATATGCACAATGTAATCCCATTTAGTTGTAGTTTTTCCCCATTAATTACCGTTTTAATTTATTTCAGTTAATGAAAATGTTTTAGTGAACATTTTCATTAATGTTCACTAAAACATCAGTTTCAGGTTGATATACTCAGATATCAACCTGGAACTGATTTATGACTCTGGTTTGTACCAGTGGGTCAGAAACCTGTGGCCATCATGTTTCGGCCTGGAGGGGGCAGAGGCGGACAGTTACCTGGGTGATGCAGGCGCCGGTGAAGGCCACGATCACGGCCACCACGTTGACAGTCAGCTGGAACTGCAGGAACTTGGAGATGCTGTCGTAGACATTCCTGCCCCACATAACGGCCTTCACGATGCTGGTGAAGTTATCGTCGGTCAGGATGATGTCGGAGGCCTCCTTAGCCACGTCGGTACCGGCGATGCCCTGCAGGTGACACACAGGATAAGCTGCACATCTCTGCAGGATGCTAACAGAGCCCACAAATCGATGAAAACAGGAAGGAGCTTTAACGGAGACATCCTGACAGAGGACGGGTCAGCAGAGGTCTCCTTCTGATTGCTTGGACCCGTGATTTCATTCATTTGGTCTCAACTCAAAGCCACATGACCACAGATGAGGGTAGGAGCGTAGATCGACAGTCCGTGGAACCCCATGCTGACCCCCACGGGGTTCCCACAGCTCAATGCCTTCTCTAAGTCCACAAAGCATATGTAGACTGGATGGGCGAACTTGGAGACTATTGTTGAAATTTTACCGCTGGTGCCTGTTGACGAATTTTAAACACATAGCTGGAGTCATAATGGCAGTCCTTTGCTGCCATCTGCTGGTCAGTGATATTATGAGTCCCTTCAGGATTTTTTATGAATACTGATTTTGTGGCACCTTTTCCAAAAAGATGCAAATCTTTTAGCTTTTATATTTGTCATAACATGATTAAAAAAAAAGTTTAAATTCTTGCACATAACTTTCCCTTTCCTTGTCTTTTCTTATCAGGTTATAATCCCTCCTTACCTGAGAAAACCCTGCATCATCACCATCATCATCATCCTCCTCACCGTCCTGCTGCTGGCCTCTGGTCTAATGTCTCCTCCCTGACTCTTTGCTCTTCTAGTGTGACAATAAAAATTAATTTTAAATATGTGATAAGAAACAGTGAGAACAACTTCTGAAGAGAAATGAAAGCTGGTCAGGAGTATTCCTGGTATTAACTATGTTATAAGGTTATAAATAGGTAAGGTCAACTTTATAATATTCTTGTTAACTAGATTTATATTATATACTGGATTGGATCATCATTTAGCTAACATTATCTGAATGCAACAGCATTACTCAACTTTCAGGGCTTGTTTGGAAGAAAACTGAAAATTTTTGTTTCCTTTCTGCTCTGGCTAATTACTGAAAATGACGAGACGCGCCATGCAGCAAACTCTCCTCAGTTATCAGATCCACAGGTGTAACCGCCCTCAGCTTGTATACGCTTATGATGCGTTTAAAGACAGCTCAGAAAATCACCTTTCCACATTGTAACAACTGATTAAACACCTGGAACAGCTGAAAGAGGTCAGGGGTCATGTCCCATCCGTGCTCTGTGTTTGTTTAAACAGCAGAAGCAAATCCTGCAGCACTTTTTAAAACGGCTTAGCGTCACACCTGACTTCATCTTGTAGGTTCGCCTTTCAGGAGATGTGAAACAGGAAGTTAAATCAGAAGGGGGCTGCAGGGATTGGTCAAAATTCAGCCGAGTTGCAGTGATTGGTCAGAAAAGAAGGAAATCCTGAAAACTATCTCATTGCTCAGATTTGTAGAAAAATTGCAATTCCGGGCAAAATTTGTGAATGATGAGTGAATTTGGATTAAAGGTTGTTTTAACTTTGGGTCAGAACATCACAGATCCAGTCTGGATGGTCCAACAGCTCTGTGAAGCTTTAGGAGTTAATCTGGTGTGAATGTGGAAACTCCTCATGAATCCCAGGAATCTCTGATCTGATCTGAAGGAGGAGGAGGAACCCTGCAGGGAGGAGCCTCCATGAATCCAAGTCGCCGTTCATTTTCCTTTTTAGTCACCGGAGCGGAGAAACTCCAGCTGGGATTGAGACGATGTGAAGCAAACGGTTACCATGGCAAAGCCGACATCGGCTTTCTTGAGGGCAGGGCCATCGTTGGTGCCATCTCCCGTCACAGCCACCACCTGTCGGGTTTCTCCCACCGTGCTGTCGATGATTCCTGACACAGAGGAGCAGAAGGTGAGGAGGAGCACCTGAGGAGGAGGAGGAAGAGGAGGAGCAGCTCACCTTTAACCAGGGTGTGTTTATCTGTCGGCGATGAACGCGCCAAAACCCGAAGTTTGGGCCAGACTTTGTCCAGACGCTCCTGTTCAACCTTAAAACCAGATTATGGATATAAATAACAATAATAATGATAATTTAATGGCATGTTTTAGTTTATTACGGAGGCCCCTAGGGGACATGGGGACAAATGTTCTTTGCGTTACATCGCAATAAGTTTTGCGTTCCCTCTCAATATGCTTACTGCAGTATTTGCTGGTCTATTTTGTGTACAGTCACAAATGTCAATTTAAATTTTCAAATATATACACATATAAGGAGCCTCAGTGAAAACGTGTTTATTATTAACTGTTTGGTGTAAAAACTGATTGAAAATTGATTTATTCACTGTATGTTTATATCTGATTGTATGTGGTTGAGATGAAAACGGCCCTTTAACCCATTCAGACCAACAAAAGAGACACAATCAAAACTGTCAGATTGTGGAGGCCATGTTAATGTATAAAGTATTCAGTTACTGTTAAAATGTATTTGCTTAATTAGAAATGTACTAAGTGTTTTTGTTGAAATTTTAGGTAGAATTATTAATATTGCATGTAACTAATTTCATGATGTTTTACTGTGAATAAGTGTTACTAGAAGTATATTTTATAGCTTAATTGGCCACCTGGCAATTTTATGCAAATGAGGTGGGCCGTGTAGCCAAGGGAGACGGCAGATAGAAGGGAAGGCGCTGCTAAGGGAGCGACTGAGCCACACGGTTTTTCAACCGTAGTTTGTTTGTAGAGGTTAGTGAAGGACTTTATTGCTCTTGTAAAGACTTACTCAAAAACTGTGGAATAAATTTTTGTTTATATTTTTACATCGGAGCGCTATGGACATTTTATTTTTTCCTCTTCAAACACACGAGTGCATCGGAAATTAACCTTGTGGCAGCCCAAATACAGATGACTGATTACCCACGATAATAACTCAGAAATAATCCAAATAGTTTGGTTGTATTTTTTCTTTCTTTCCTACTTATGGAAAGTTTCTGTTTATATCAGTGGTTTTTGATGCATTTCTATCCAGAAGAAAAAGATATAAAACTTCAGGTATTTCACAACGAGATATTAACATGCATGGAAAAACCTCATGAAAACCTTATGTAATAGCAGAAAGTACGACGGCCACTGTAAGGAAGGCTTACAGTATTCAGTTATGCCAAATCAACTAATCAGTACATTATTGCGAGGTAATGCAAAAGAAACAAACATTCCCCATGTCCCCTGTAGGGCTCCGTAGTTTATGAAGGTCCAGCTGCAGCACTGCAAAAACACAAAATCTTACCAAGTATTTTTCTTAGTAATATCTTAGTTCACTTTAAATACAATGAAACTTACTTTTCAGCAAGATACAGGTTTTAAGTTAATTTAATATTGATTAAAAAAAGTTCTAGTTCCGTTGGCAGATTATTTCACTCATGACTAGACATTTTTCCCATGTTATAACATGTTTCACATCAGTGGAAATAAAACTTTTTTATTCACATTAAAGAATTACTGACCTACAACAAGCTCCTATTTCTTGCTGAAAAGTTACTTGTACATTAGTTTTTAGATATTTGCACTAGAAACAAGACAAAAATTATTTGGTGTTATTTTGTGTTTTTGCAGAGAGGTCAGGCTAATTACACTCCAAATGCTCCTTCAGCTTCAATCAGCAGCTTTCATAACTGAAGAAATTAAAAAAAAACAATATAATTCTTTCACTTTTATTTAACTTATTTTGTCTGTAACAATTTATGTTTGATAAATCATTAACAGCAGTAGAAATAATTATTGGTTTACTGGTTTATTTTCCAACTTCTGTGTGAGAATCTTCAACCATCTGGTCCAGATAAAACAGAAATATTTTATTATTAATAAAAATATCTGAGTCCACATAAAACGTTCAGATTTAGTTTGAGCAGCAATCATCAAGGATGAGAACTTTACAGAAAAGTTCAGGACGATAAACCCACCCCAAGTAATAAAATGAGTTTTTACAAACACAAAGTTTTGTTTTAACAGACATTTAATCTTTTCAGTGATCTCTGAGTGTTATTACCTCTCCCTTGTCGTTCCTGATCTGCGTGTTGAACTCTTTGCCCTCCAGACAGAGGAACTCCTCTCCTGGCAGCAGGATGCCGCACTTGGTGGCGATGGCGCGGGCCGTGTTGATGTTGTCCCCGGTTACCATGCGCACAGTGATTCCCGCCCGCTGGCACTTAGCGATAGCCGCGGGTACCTGGAGGGTTGGAGCAACATGCTGTTAGAGGAAGAGAAGCTTCGCCACCGTGATGCCAAAAGTAAAAGGGACACAGTGCTTTGCTACGAATTGTCAACCCTGCGACAACTACATAAAAAGGTCAGGAAAAGGTTTTAATAAAAAAGGGAGAGAGAAAAAGGTCAAGTTACACTAGCTTGACTTTGACAACCCTAGCATGTAAACGTGCTCCAGAATTCTGCGTATTTAGCTTCTGTTAAAAAAAAAAAACAAGGCGACCCGCACACCAACTCTCTAACAGATCATCAGTAGAGCAGGTGTTTAAATGAGCTAATCAGCCACCGCTGTGTTCAGACGATCGCCAGCCTGAAAACATAAAACTGTAACTGACTGAATGTTCTGTTCTTTGTGTGGGAAATGTTTGCATGGTTTTGGTGTTGAATCCTGATACTTAGTGGTATTGTTATTGGTCAGTCGCTATGGCAACAGGTCTGTGTAACATAGCAAAGCAGAGATCAGGAAAAACGAGCACAAGAGACTTTGAGTTGTTCTTCACCGTTATTTCTGCGTTACTTTTCCCTTTGCTGTGGTGCACTGAACCAAATGAATAATTCCTTCATCTTCAGGCTTCATTTAGTTAACAGGACTGTTCTATGGCTGTGGACAACGTGAAAGAATCATATCATATTTTTGCCCTCCAGCATTGTGCGCATGTGAGAAATTTCCAGATGTAAACTGTAGCAAGCTAGCAAAGTAGCCTGCCATTTAGCTGTGTATTAAAGTGATTTTTAGCAACTACACAGCTGCAGACTCAACTGCCTCCAGAACGGAACAAAGATGTCCGGGTGCGAATAACTTTTGTTAGACAGAAAAATCTGCCTCATTACTTCAGAAGCAGCTTCTGCTGCTTTTAAAAGAGAACCGAACCAGGGGAGTACCTCGGGTCTGACGGGGTCCTCGATGCCCACCACAGCGATGCAGGTCAGCTCGTTCAGGATGTCGTTCTCGTTGTCCCAGTTGGGTTCCCCGGCCTCGGCAGGGAAGTCCCGGTACGCCACGCAGATAGTCCGCAGCCCGTCGCACGCCATCGGCTCGATCACCTTCTTCACCATCTCGTCTCGGTCTTTGGTCTTGAATACACGGGGCTGACCCTTGGCGTCTAGGATCCGGGAGCATCTGGCGAGGAGCAGAGAGAGAACGTTCAGCCAGCATGCGGGTTTCTCCACCCAACTGGAGCGCTGAGTGAATCAGTTCTCAGCCCAACCACTGCTAAGGGTTTTGTTTCTCTGACCAACAGGCGCCAAGGATTTTGCTTTCTGCTGAGTGGCCATCGCGCGTTTTATTTCTTTGCCAAAGAATCGAAAGGCTTGGTGGCGGCTAAGTGCTGTGTTGAAATAAAACACTAACAACATTTAGTTCTCCTCCCAGCCACCAGAGAGAGTTTACTTTGTCTGCCCAACTGGTGAGCGGAGCGTTTCGTTTATCTGGGCAGAGAAATGAAACGCTGCCGCCGCCGAGCGTTTTGTTTCTCTGTCCAACCGCTGCTGAGCATTTTGTTTTTTTCCCTCAGCTGCTGTTGAACTTTTAGTTTCTCTGCTAAGTGGCAGCAGTGTGTTTCGTTTCTCTGCTGGTGCCAAGTTGCTGAGCATTTTGTTTCTACACCTGCCAGCCACTGAGCATTTTGTTTCTGAGTGTTAGCTTCTGCAATCTTCCATTTGTTACATGCTTACTTCCTCAGGACGATCTCCGACGCTCCTTTGCTGTACATCCGGAAGCCTCCATCAGCGTTCCGCAGTACCGTGCTCATGGACTTGCGGGAGGAGTTGAACGTGTAAACCTTGTACATCTTTTCCTCTGGGATCTCATCTCTGATTGGCTGGTAGTCCCTCTTCAGGTCCAGCACCAGGCCCAGCAGGGCGCACTCCGTCTTGTTGCCGACATGGCGCGGGAGGCCGCCTTCCTTCTCTGGAGGCTGAAACAATAAAATGTCAAACACCTGCTCTGCTCCGCGTCTGGTTGCCGTTCTAGAGATGGCGCCTCACCAGGATCTTGGTGGTGTAGGCGGAGTTGACAGAGATGCTGTTGACCAGCGTGTCCAGCGTTCCCGGGTTGATGGCGTCGGGTTCCGGGACCGTCCTGTAGTGCGTGTCTCCGATGAACGCCTGCACCACGGTCATGCGGTTCATGGTCAGCGTGCCCGTCTTGTCTGAGCAGATGGCCGTGGCGTTGCCCATTGTCTCGCAGGCGTCCAGGTGGCGCACCAAGTTGTTGTCCTTCATCATCTTCTTGACAGAATAGGCCAGAGAGATGGTGACGGCGAGCGGCAGCCCCTCGGGAACCGCCACCACCAGAACTGTCACGCCGATGATGAAGAACTTGACGAAGTACTGGATGTAGATGGGCGTGCACTCGGCCATCCAGGTGCGGCCCTGGATCGCGAACGTGTGGATGACGAAGTAGAGGATGAGGATGATGACGGTGAGGGCGGACATGAACAGACCTGGGGGAGGAAACAGAACCAGAACATGTTATCAGTGCCGGTACCATCCCAGGTTCTTCTGAACATTCACATCTTTATCAGGTTTTTAAGAGGAATTAATTAAGACGTAATCGATGATAAATGGATTCTCAAGTTTTCTGATCCATCATATTTATTTGATTACATTAATCAGTCCCTCCAAGATTTCACAATTCTTTAAATTTTTTAAGAATTTAGAGAATTCTTTAAATTTTTAAGGAATTTAAAGAATTCTTTTAAAAATTTTTTAAAGCAAAGTCACTGATTTTGCTGTGCTACTTAAGAAATATTTGCAATATTTCATCTTTATTAAAGCTCTCATCAAAAACCTATATATAAAAGAAATGAAGAAAAACAACAAGCAGACAAATTGAACACAACCGTTTTAAAGAACTAAAATCAGAGTGTCCTCCAGTGTTTTATAAGCCTGGCGGGCTGCAGGCTTTATTCCCCCCCACCGCCAGGCTTTCTTTTTACCTAAAGAATATTTATTTAAACATACATATATGCTGAATCATAATGTTCATTTTAGACATTTATTTTAATTTATTTACTTTTAAATGTGACCAGAGATCCACTGGCTGGTTAGGATTTAACTGAAATACCAAAAATCAATATTTATTTTAAATGTATTTCAGTGTGTCTGCCTTTTTAAGCTGGTGTCTAAGTATTGCCAAGAGTGTCTTCCAATAACATAATTATTGTGTCAAATGTTTACATTTCCTGACAACTTTTAATATTTTTTAATATAGACACAGCTGGTGGACCGCTCTGGCGCCCCCTAGCACCAGGCTAAGCAAGTGAAATACCTCAACTTTGTTATTCACCACATCGATCACTATAACAGTTATAGTGATGGATAACTGTTATCCATGGTGTTATAAGTTATAGTAAAACTTATCAGATCAAGTTGAGGCAGAAGTAAGAACTACTGCCACCTGCAGGTGGGAGCATGAATCACTTAAACGTCACATAAAAGGTTTTGACAATTTCTGATGAAAATTTGCAATAAACTCACAAATCTTTTGATTTTGTATGAATTTCTGAACTGAACGAACTGATTGATATAGCTTAATGAATCTGATCAACACTACATGAGTTCAGACAGTTTGATCTTCTGCAGCTCATCCTGGCAGGTTCCTGTTGGGGCGACAACAGGAACAGAAATGATTTTAGTCTAGATTTGCCCTGTATGTTCAGAACTGAAGATAAAACTGAACATTAAATTGTCTGTTTCTGATTCTGAAGCATCCTGGCGACTTGTCCATCGTCCTGCGACCCAAATGTTTCAGTCATGTAACGGTGCATTAGGGTCAATTGAAATGAGACAGAAAACACCTTCAATTTCAGGATGAATCCTGTTCCCAATAGAGAATCCATCTAATAAAACTAAGTGCATTTTGACCCCCAAGCTCAGCAACCAATCAGCTTCTCCGCTGAGCCGTTAAAGGAACAGTCCCATATTCGTGACTGCTATAATAACCCCACAAACACAGATAATGCTCTTGAGAAACATTCCCACTTGTAATGATTTCTTTAGGACACTACTCATATGAAGAAGTGTGATTTCTATTACTAAAGTGCATTTAGTCATATTTTCAAATTTATTAAAACACCTATATTGAAGAAACAGTGGAGAAAAATAGTACACTGCAAAAACACGCTATATTACAAAGTAGTTCTTGAGCAAATTTTTTAGTAAACTTGAATTAAGACAAAACTAATTTAAAGGGAGCTTATCAGAAAGATATAAAAGCTATATTTATAAAATATAAAAGTAAATAATTCCTTACTATTGGTGAAAAATAACTAGTTCCTTTGGCAGATTATTTCACTTATAACACGGGGAAATTATCTTGTTATAAGTAAATTTATATGCCAATGGAACTATTACTTATTTACCAACATTAAGGAATTATTTACTTAACACAAACTCCTATGTCTTCCTGAAAAGATATTTGTAAATTAGTTTTGACTTATTTCAAGTGTACTAATATATTTGCACTAGAAATGAGACTAAAAATACTTGGTAAAATTTGGTGTTTTTGCAGTGTAAAATGACAAAACAGTTTTAGGAGGTTTTGATTTTTTAAGTGTCATTATTCTATTGTGACAATAATGAATCAAAATCTTATCATGATAATAAATTTATTGTGATAAATGCCCAGCCCCACTATGTGTGTGTGCATGGGTGTGTGCGTGGGTGTGTGTGTGTGTGTGCGTGGGTGTGTGTGTGCGTGGGTGTGTGTGTGCGTGCGTGGGTGTGCGTGGGTGTGTGTGTGTGTGTGCGTGGGTGTGTGTGCGTGCGTGGGTGTGTGTGTGTGTGTGTGTGCATGGGTGTGTGTGCGTGCGTGGGTGTGTGCGTGCGTGGGTGTGTGTGTGCGTGGGTGTGTGTGTGCGTGGGTGTGTGTGTGTGTGCGTGGGTGTGTGTGTGTGTGGGTGGGTGTGTGCGTGCGTGGGTGTGTGTGTGTGCGTGGGTGTGTGTGTGCGTGGGTGTGTGTGTGCGTGGGTGTGTGTGTGTGTGGGTGTGTGTGTGCGTGCACTCCTCACCAGCCTTGCCGATCTGGACCGCCAGCCGGGTCAGCTTGCCCTGCAGAACAGACTTCTCCTTCTTGGTCACATTGACCTTCTTGACCTGCTTCACCTCCTCCTTCTCCTCCGACTCGGTGGCCTCCTCGCTCTTCAGCGGCTGGATCTCCAGCGCGATGCCGTCTTGGGTCTTGGCTGGTCAGGGGGCGGGGAGGGATTTCAGGGGAAAACACGGTGAATGATGGTGAAGATGAGATGAAAACAAAAATAGGTTTAATTCCATGAAGGAAACCAGGAAAATAAATTGATGAGTTGAAATGAAAGAGAAAGGAGGAAAGGAGAGGAGGGAGCAGAGGAGATAAGAGAACTTCAGTCCGGGCTGGAGGAACACGACGGAGACCCATCAACACATCCTGCAGCGGCTCTGACCGTGGCCACGCTGCAACAGGCTGCATTTCCATAAACAAACTTCAGATTTGCATCCTGCTGCATCAGCCGGGAGCCGCTCTGCAGCTGGACTCGATCATCTGTAACCGGGTCGCCGTGGGCAACCGTCTCCACACAACAGCTCTGTGTTGCAAATGCTTTCACAACACCAAACTTTCTCACTTTTGGTTTCTTTGAATCGGAGGTTCAGTGGGATTTTATGTGACAGATTAACAAAAAGCAGTGAAGTGGAAGTATAATACAAATTTGAAAAGTGGGGAGTGCATTCAGCCCCCTTCATTTTGATAAACTTCAAAACTGAAACTAAGATCAAAGGCTTTGGATGTGCAGAGGTGAGCGATGTAGACTGGATGTTTTATCATAATATTTTGTTGTATTATTTTGATAAGGAAAGTAACAATAAGAAATATTTACTATATTTTACTACATTTTTTCAGAGAACCGTACAGCTATGACCTTAAGATGCACAAAAGCACACAAAGACCGCTGTTGAAATGCGTATTTTTAGGACACCAGTCATGTGTCAAATGTATTGATATTTATTGATACTCTCATTAACAAGCACTGCAGAAATGAGTAACATTAACAATTCCAACAGGTTTGGGGGATTTTCAATATCACCAATAATAATTTATTCTGACAATAACAAATCTAATTTCTTATTATAGTAAAATTTATTATGATAAATGAAAAACAACACGATAAAGCCCCAATATGAAGTCAAAACACAGGCACACCACACTTTTCAGATTTCTGCTGATCAAAACATGTCCACATTGAACTTTGTGTTGGTCTGTCACAGAAAAAGCATCAAGTTCAGAGGTGTGAAAACTTTCCGGGTCACCTGGGGGTTTGTTTACTAAACCTCTCTGGGTCACAGCTGACCTCTGACCTCCTGCTGAAGCACTGCTCTGACCTGCCTGACGCTGACACCTTCAGGAAAGCTTAAGAACGTGGGACATTTTAAGGTTTTATCAGAGTAAAGACGATTATTGGTTCATATCTGATCAGTTCTTGTGTTTCATGAAGAACAAAAAAATAATCAAAACAATGAAAACAAAAACAGCTGAAACCGTTAATGAAGACCTGCCTGGTTGGACATCAGAGGAGAATCCCAACCTGCAGCAGGAGCTTCTGATAATTAATCCCACACATCATCATCATCATCATCATCATCATCACAGCACAGGACATGTAACATTCCAGATGTGGGAATGAGTCGTGTGTCAAACCAGGAAGCCGTGGAGCTTTATGCACATGGTCCACTCTGACAACAAGCCACAACACTGGACTAACAGGACGGACCCACGGACCCACGACAGAACCAGGAACAGGCGCAGCAAGGCACCATGGGAAAACGCACGGCGGTCAGAGGAGGAGGCGTGTCTGACGGGGGGGAAGCGACTCCACAAACCAGATGAACTCAAAGGATCACCCCGAACAAAATGGAGGAACGACAGCGATGCAGAACAGAGAAGAGGAGGAAGAGGAATAAGAGGAGGAGGAGGAAGAAGAGAAGGGGAAAGAGGAAGAGTGAATGAGTGAGGACACGCCCACCTGGAAGTGGGGATGAGAGCAGAACCAATGCTACAGAGGTCCAGCAACACTGGAAGGGTGCAACTCCCACAAACAGGTCCACTTCAGACCAGAACCAGTTCAGAGAGGAACCAGGTCAGACCGGACCGGAGCTGTTCCCGTGCTGCTGGGATCAGTGAACCCAGAACTCCTCAGAACCCGTTGCCAGGATGACAGTGGGATCAGAGCTGATGATGCGTGAGTTCCTGCGGCATATCTGCAGCAGATGCTGCGACGGCAGGAGGCCGGCAGCAGGGCGGCGCCGCAGAGGAAGCCGGACATGTGTTGGATTGCATGGAAGATGGAGGACAGTTGGCGCATTCTGGACGACGACCCGATGACATCATCACTGCATGCTGTCAGACAGGAATAGGAGCGCGGAGCCTCAACCCAGACCTGATCAATTTATCGTTTCAGAATTAGTTTTTATTGTTTCGTTTGATCTAAAGTGGTTCAGATCATAGAGAGCTAAACGTTTCCATGTCCACGATATGCAGCTTCATCTCTCTGTGGAACCAGTCCCAGGTCCACTAGACTCCACTGTTACTGGTTCTGCTGCTGGTCCATAAATGGTTTGGAGCTGAAACACTTTGAGTTCCTGGTCTGTAGGAACCATGCAGAGTGATCTGCTGACTCTGCACTCTGGAGCCAGAACCAAACAGGGTGAGGCAGCGTTTAGTTTCTCTGCCTGAAGGCCTGAGATGTCCAGAACCTGCTGATTCCTATAAATCAGAACTGAAATCGTGTTTTAATGTAGAATCAGACTGATAAATGGTTTGTTGGACCTGATCAAACACTGAAACTGGACACCGGGACTAGCGCCGCGTTTTAACATTTGTTTTTAATGTGTCGGGTCACTTTAAGGCAAAGCTGCAAGATTTTAGTTATTCTGCTAAAATTCAGCCTCTTGCTTTACGCTTCGCTTCGTCCAGCAGGTCTGGATCGGCTGACTGCTGCCGGAGGCGTGGCCTCTGGCGAAGTAAAAAACAACTGGATCTGATTTTACCCAAGCTAACGTTGGGCCAGTGTTAGGTCAACCAGGAAGGAAGCTATGCTAATGAAGCTTAGTGAAAACTGCTGGAGCAGGGCCACAACATTTTACCCAGAAATAAATATGTTAGACATTCCTCTTTATCTGCCTTTCATTTAATTTTAGTTTAACCCAGGAACCAAACACCAACCCTGAGCATTAAAGGTTCTGGTAACTCTAAGTTCATCATCCTAACAGGAAGGGTCACAGAAGCTGCTCCTCCATGTCTGATCATTTTACATGAAACCAGTAAAAGTAACAACATCAAAACGATTGGCTGATGAGAGGTTACTTTTATTTGTATCCAACAGTTTCCTGATGAAACCTGTCAGTGACTAAAGCTGCAGTAACTTTTATAACAAATATATTTTTTTACATATTTGTTGAAACGGTTTCCATGTTGTGACAGTCTGGTATAAGACAGATAATCTATGAAAAAGTCAAGCTCCTCTGGCTTCTCCTGGTGCTAACTAGGAACAACCAGTCAGAGCCTGTCAATCACAATCTTGTGGGGCGCTGCTCATCCTTCATCCCACGCCTCCCTTTGTTCTCTGCTACTATACAGCTTTTCCCCATCAGCAGATCCTGTTATGAGTGCTAATATTAGTTAGCATAGCCACCAATGATGGCGGATAAGCAGATTTCCGCTAACAGTGATTTGTTTCTCCACCATTAGCACATTTAGCAGTGAGTACATGAGATTGATTGTCAGCGCTAAGCTCTTCCTTCTGGCTGTGATTGGCTGTTTTTGGTCAATAGTAGCTCAGGAAGGAAGTGGAGGAGGTCAATGTTTTCACAGATCATCTGACTCATAAACCGAAGCGACATGGAGACAGTTTTAACAAATATGGAAAAAACATGTTTTTATAAAAGTTGCATCTGCAGCTTTCAGTTCCTGATACTGATCCGGTCCGCTCTTTAGTCCCACTGCTGAACGGAGGGTCAGCGGTCATAACCAACTTTACCATTATTATTATTCTGATGATGAAGATGAATCTTAAACCTCTTGTTTCATCAGGACTTTATGTTATGTTTTGACATTAATCACATGAGGGAGAGCAGCTGGAGGAGGTTCCCCTCCATGCTGAGCAGATGCTGTATCACCTGCTGGTGGCGGCTGACTGATTAACTATTATCATTTTTGTTTATGACAGAAATCGCACCGATCTCCACCAACCCAGGTGATCCGGTCCGAACCGTCAGCCCACTACAGAAAACATTACTGATTCTCTATCACACAGGTTTCCCTGCTGCCTCCTTAAGAATCAAGCTTTTAGTACATTCCCACCGCTGTGGTGGTTACCACGGCAACAGTGGCCATTACAGGTGAGAGTTGCACCCTTGGACAGGTAAAGCGAAGCAAGAGATCGTCCCCTCTAGACAGCAGAGAGACAAATGGGTTGGAGACTCCCGTCCTGCTGCTGCTGGGAGGGAGGAGCAGTGAGGATGACAGTGAGTGAGGAGTGTGGGGGAACAGGTGGATGAATGGAGGGGGGAGGGGAGGGAGAGAAGTGGATGGATGGAGGGGTTACCTTTGTTGCGATTTTCGGGGGGTCCTTGTTTTTTACCTGTTCGGACAGAGAGAGAGGGCGGAGTGCTGATAAGATGGCTCAAAGGAAAGATCAAATCAAGCTGAGGGAGAACAAAATTCAAACTGATCAAACCCACAGGTGTGTGTGTGTGTGTGTGTGTGTGTGTGTGTGTGTGTGTGTGTGTGTGTGTGTGTGTGTGTGCTGTGGGCGGAAATGGACGCATCAGAGGAGAGAGACGCCGACATCCAGCAGTACAACAACTGGTGTTGGAGTTGGTTCTGGTTCTGGTTCCAGGTCATAGCTACTTGATATCAGAACCCTCTGTTCTGTTTCGCCAGGTTTCTGCAACCTGACGGCCATTTTTATCCATAGTTCTGCTAAATAAAACTCATTTACAGCAGCAAATGTTGCATCAATTTTTGAAAAACAAATTCACCATGAGGAATTTGTTGTAATTTTATAATTAGGAGAATTTTAAACCTATTTTTAGGTATAAAGATAAAGAAAATTAATATTTTCTAATTTATATTTTAGAAAAAATATGCTAAACACGCACAGTTTCCAACCTTATGACAATAGTTCTAATATTAAAACTAGTTTAATATTCAGCAGAATGATTCAGAAGAATCATTCTGCAGTGGAATTTTACAGCAATTATTCCATGAAAAAACAGAGAAACCATCAAGACCTGCATTGGCTACTATATTTAAAAAAATCTGTGGTTTATGTATTGTTAGCCAAAGTTAAGAGCTAATGGGAAAGGTCCAAAGAGTCTTTTGTGTGTCAGGTTTCAGACCCCTGTACTAATGTAAGAACTGAGCAGATAAAAGGCTGATCAGAAGAGTCAGAGTGAGATCGCTGGTGTCATGAAGGACCTGAGGGGTGTTTTTATTGCGAAGGGAGGTTCAGGCTCAGGGTGTTTCTAAGAAATGAGAGGATGTGACCCAACATGAATGAACCTGTGACTGGTGCAGCTAGACGATGCATGTTATTGTTTATATGCGCACAACGCTGCAGAGCAAAAAGACGACTCATTAATTTGCCATCATAGAGGCGCTGCCGCGGTAGAACAATTTACAAAATGAAACCTGGAGACTTAGGTATTATTAATTCAGTGCAGAAAAGGGAATATAACTCAAAACCACTCATATTCTCCTTTTTTCTCACTCTCTGTTCTCTCCCACATATCTGTTGCCACAGCAACAGACTGACAACAGCTCCACTAGTGTATCAGGATTCAACACCAAAATACACGCAAACATTTCCCACACAAAGAACAGAACATTCAGTCCTTTACTGTGTAATGTTTCCAGGCTTGATGTTTATTTTGTGATTATTAATAAGTGATTGCATGAACATTAGCGGTGGTTGATTAGCTACCACTGCTATTAGCTAAGCTAACACAGTGGTGGTTGAATAGCTAATTCAAACATCTGCTGTACTGATGATCTACCAGAGTTGGTGTCTGGTTGCCTTTTTGTTAACTGAACTGAAACACAAAGAATTCTGCAGTCTATCTGCATGCTAAGGATGTCAAAGTCAAGCTAGCATAACTGTCCCTCTCTCTTACTATTTTTTATCTAGATGAAACTTTTTCCTGACCTTGTTATCTAGTTGTCATAGTGCTGACAATTAGTAGCAAAACATTGCGTCCCCTTTTCTTTTATATATCACAACTACATTTATGATTTAGCGCATTATGTTGACACCTTGAAGCTAAAGATCATGCTAGTCATTGTTGGTGAACAGTTTTTTGACCTCCAGCAGGAAGCTGGGGGGGCGGATTCTTCAACGGGTCTATGAGGTCTGCTTTGTGTTTGATGTCGTCAGGATCGGCAGCCTGGTCTGGATCAGACTCCGACCGGAACCAGAGTGCAGTTCTCTCTCTGCTGAGCGTCCGTTCAGCCGGCTCAATGAATTTCCTGACAAACTCAAACCTCAGCTGGTAAAAGAAACGACCAGAAGGGACAAACTGAGGAGGTGAGGAAAGGGGATTCACCGTGATCACGAGCGGATCGTAGCCGGCCTGGTTGGAGACCAATCTGGGACTCTTTAAAACTGACTGAGCAGCAGATCGGTTCAGTCTCCAGAAAGCAGCAGGAATAAATGAGACCATGACGTGGAGCAGAGGAGACTGTCCAGAACAAAGCAAATATCCACGTCTCCTCTGGACAGTAAACCCAGAAACTCAGCATGAACAGCCACAGAGAGACCTTTTATGTCTTTCAAAGTAGAAAAATGATTTGAAATTCTCTTTGAACAGGTCTTTAGGAGAACCTGACTGAATCCTTCTTCAAGACCAGGGATGCTTTCTAAAGCAGCAGGACACTGACTGAAGGACTGCCGATCGTAACTGGATAAAACAGGAAGTGAGGACGAAGAGCCACCTCTCAATACACAGATCATCTCTGGAGAAACCCAGCATCAGTGATGACCTTAAAGGAAGGAAAAACATGAAACTGAGGGAGAAAGACTGTTGATGCCCCGGCTCATCAGGGGATCAACAAAGTTTGTTGTGATAAAGTCGATCAGGAGCTCTGATGTCTACAGACCTCAAATAGGAGACGTTCTTCCTCTGCGTCTGAACTAAATGAAGGACAGTTTCTGACTGCAGCTAAGGCCGCAGCATTCACACCATCCCTGTTCAGTCAGCTTTATCCAACTCCCGTCCATTTTAAGTCCAGTTGGTTTGGGTCAGTGTGAGTGCACAATCCAACTCTGTTGTTGACCAAAGAAGTGAACTCTGATCCGCCTACAAACCTTGGTAGGTCTCGGTTTGTTGAAATGAACTCTGGTGCAGCTTGAATGCATATGTGAACAAAAAGTGGACTGGAGACCACTCCAAAAGCAAGAAGTATACTACAGCGCAATGCATTCTGGGTAAATACAACAAAAACAAAGATGCTAGGCCAGCAGGAGAAATGGCTCATGGTCTGAATATGTGGAGAAAAGTGAGACCTGCATAAATCCAGCCTGGCTCATCATATCAAGCATCCCAGCTGCTGAGTGCTGATGGCTGAAACAGAGTAACTAACGTCCAGTTTGTTTGACTGAAAGGTTCTGTAAAAGTTCTGTCTCCAGACTCCACATCTCTCTGGTCTCATTTATTCGCTGATGCTTGGAGACGACAGTTGGACCCCTCAACGTCTCTCCTGAAGGACAGCAGGAACCCCTCCCACCAACACAAGCTCAGTGGAACCGCTCAGAACCTGACGGATCGAGCCTCCAGGCCTCCAGCCGACCTATGACCTTCCACATCACACCTCTTGTGCTTCCTGTCTGAGTCTCACCTTTTTTGACTTTCTTCTCGTCGTCGTGCTCACTGGAGCCCAGCAGGGTGAAGATGATGCCGGTCTGGGAGTTGAGGCCGACGGCTGACACCACCATCCTGCCCGAGCCTTCCATCACATGAGTCCCTGCGGACCGGTTCAGAACCGAGTCGTTATTCTGGCCGTGATCCCGCTTTCTATTGATCAGTAGATGAAAGTGGACCAGAACCACTCACCGGACAGCAGCATGGGGTCTTTGTCCAGGGACTTCCGGACCTGATCCGACTCTCCGGTCAGAGAGCTCTCATCCAGCTTCAGGTCGTTGCCTTGGATGAGGATGCCGTCGGCGGGAAGCAGGTCTCCTGCAGGAGGGGTCAGAGGTCAGGGCTGCAGCTTGCCAAGAAAACTTATTGGAATAATTTTGATTCAGTAACTTTGAAAGAGTTGCTTTACATGTCTTTGATCATTGTGTTATATTTAGTTTTTCATTTTAATCAACTGGTATGTAGGGACAGGTTTGGTGAATTAGCCACAGCTAATAAACAATGTGATGAACAATCTATGTTTCTTGCATTTATCCCTATTAAAGACTAAATAAAACCAACTCAAATAAAAATAAATAATTTATTGAGCATAATCATTATGAGCCACTCACCGTACTTGATCTGAGCGATGTCTCCCACCACGATCTCGGCCACGGGGATCTGGATCACCTGGCCCTTGCGGATGACGGTGAACTTCTGCTCCTGCTCGATGCGGCTCTGAAGGCCGCGGAACTGCTTCTCCTTAGACCAATCGTTGAAGGCCGTGACCAGAACCACGATGATGACAGAGAACAAGATGGCGGCGCCCTCGATCCAGCCGGCCTGCGCCTCTCCCTCGTCCTCCACGCCGCCCGCAGCCTGGCCACACGCTGACAACCAATGAACAACCAATGAACTTGTTTCCATGGAGACAACCTCCAGGTTCTTCTTTATCTTGGTAACAACAGGTTCTAAGAGTTTATTTTTGTTCATTCTAATTAGAAATAGCTAATATCCTTGCTGGCTTTCTGAAGGCAACATTCGCAGTACAGTGGCTGCTGATGCAGAGAGACGTCAACTATTAACCTTATAAGTTAAATTCAGTCACAGTAATAACTTTAATAACAATCTAGTTAATGATACCACTAATATAATCAAGCAGAATTTGATCAGAGTGTATAGTCAGACCTTCAGCATTGCCCCCTGGTGGATGGTAGAAGGACAGGCCCAGGGAGATGATGGCGGCAATCTCCAGGATGATCAGTGTGACGTCCTGCAGGGCCTCCCACACCAGCTGCAGGAACGTCTTGGGCTTCTTGGGAGGGATGAAGTTCTTCCCGAACGCAGCGTGGCGCTTTTCTAGATCGGCCGGGTTTCCAGACAGACCTGCAGAAACAAACAGTGCAGACATTAGTTCTGATGATTCTGGACAATTGATGCAGTCTAATCATGATGGAGTCTCCGCAAGTTGGCTTGGAGGCGGGGCTCTAGCGGGACGGAGACGGATCTCTACCGGGACGGAGACGGATCTCTAGCGATCTCCATCTGCTGGACCTCCAGAGCCAATAATCCGTCCCGGCCCGGTTCCTGGTCAGGCCGGCTCTCTGCTGCTAACAGCAACAATCAGATCTCAGAGTGGGTCAGAGAACCTGCAGAACCAGAGGTCCATTCCTAATGGTTCCTCCACCAAATTCTGGGACCAGAACCTCCCTGGCCATGCAGATGGAAACTTTAGAGATGGTTCAGAGTATGGAGATCCGATGAGGTCGAAGATGGTTCAAATGAGGTTTCCTGACTTTAACCATTAAAATACACTCCATGAACCTAAATGACGGCGCCGGGTCCAATCCGTACCCGGGTTCTGCACTCAAACTGTTGTTACTAAACTGCTGCTCTTCAGGTTGTTCTCAGTACTTCAGATTCAGACAAGAAATCTGGAGATAAACTGAAAAAAAAAGATCCTATCTGTCTTTTGTTTATAGATTATCATCAATTTCCTCGAATTTCCCTTTAATTATATATGAACTGGAAGCTAATGGAGACCTGAGCTCTGGGTTCTGGGAAACGATGAAAACAGCAGAAGCTAAACCATGAAGGACTGATTATATATGTTTATGGCGTTGCAGTGAGAGCAGAGCAGCCTGTCCATCAGTCAGTCAGGCTAGCCTGCAGCCTGTCCATCAGTCAGTCAGGCTAGCCTGCAGCCTGTCCATCAGTCAGTCAGGCTAGCCTGCAGCCTGTCCATCAGTCAGTCAGGCCAGCCTGCAGCCTGCTGCTGAACAGCCCTCTGAGCTTCCTGGCTGACATGCTGCTGCAGATCTGAACTATGATGGCTTTACAGGACCAGGAACATTTCCAAATAATCCAGGGAAACCTTCTTTAAGACAGCTGACTGGCAGTGCACAGCAACAGGTGGGGGAGGGTTGGTGCTACAATATTCTATGAGGCAACCAGCTGCTGGAAACTAATCCGCTCTATCAGGAGAAAAAACTGAAACTGAAAGAGGAATTTCAACTTTAAACCTCAGTTTAAAGTTGAACCCCAGACACGATAGAACCCGGGTCTGGGAGCCCCAGACCCGGGTTATTATTATTATATAAGATATTTTTAGTGCAAATATCTTAGCAAACTTGAAGTAAGACAAAAATAACTTACAAGTAACTTTTACCAAGACATAGAGGCTTGTTTTAAGTATAAGTAAATAATTCCTGAATATTGATGAAAAAGTTCAAGTTCCTTTGGCAAATTATTTAACTTATAACAACACATTTTTCCCATGTTATAAGTTAACTTATCTGCCAATAGAACAAGAACGTTTTCGTAAACAAGCCTCTATGCTAACAGTTACTTTTAAGTAAGTTTGTCTTATTTCAAGTGTAATTTTTGCACGAGAAACTAGACCAAGATTACTTGGTAATATTTTGGTTTTTTGCCGTGTATTTATATAAAGTGCTTCACAATAATTACAAAATTGTAGATAGATAAAATAAAAAATATATAATAAAATTGTAAGTAAAACAACAACAACAAAAAAAAATTAATTAAAAACCAAAACATACTTCATTTCAGAAATTTCCCAAAACCTGAATCAATTAAGTACTCATTCTTTCCCTGCTTTTTTAACTGGTGTTGGAAACAATGAGTTGTCAGCCTGAACTTGCAGGGTTGCAGTCTGGGTGATGCCACAGGCAAAGCTCTGTCACCTCTAGACTCTAACTGGTTTCAGCCAACAGAAGCTGGTCGTCTGACCTCGGCGCTCTGGGTGGGTGGAGGGCAGATAAGAAAACTTAAAACAGGGAGCCAGACAAAGGTGTGCAGAATGGGGCTGATAGACGGGCTGCAGCGTTTTTCACGCTCTGCAGTTGCTGCCAAAAACTCTGGTCAAACCCTAAATACACAGAATTGCAATAATCTGAAAGTTATGTAATAAATGTGTGGATATATCTCTCAAATTCAGGCTGAGGAAGATAAGATTTTATCTTGGCACAGGTTCTCTGCTGGAAGAAACTGGCTTGGATAAGAGCGCTAATATGATTATCAAATTTAGACAGAGGATCAACCATCACACCCAGATTTTTCATTTTATTTATTGTTTCTGTTGTTTTCTCTTTAATCTGGGGTGCTTAAGTGTTAAATGTTCAATAGAATTTAAAGTTTATTAATTTTTGACAATCTGTTCTTGTATTTTTATGTTATTACCATAACATTACTTGAAAAGGCTCTCATAACACCAATGTTATTGTTTATTGCAATAACTTCTGGGACAAATTATCATTCAGTAGAATATGTTATCGTGACAGACCTGGTTCTGAGCCATCGGAGCGGTTCTGTAGTGACGGACCAGAACCAGAACCCAAAGAGGATGTGGGAGGTGAATCTGGTCAGGTGATGTTTGATCATCATCAGCTTTAATCGATCGTGTTGCTGCAGCAGCTCAGCAGCATCGGGTTCGTCACCGACAGTCCAGCTCCCGTCTGAAGGGAGGCTGTAATGAGGCTGGCAGGACGGATTTTAAAAATATCCCAGCAGCTGTCAGAGCGTTGCTGATCGATGTTCAGAGCCGGTTTGATCATCTGAGGCTGAAAGCTGCTGTCACTGAGCAGCACAACCAGCTTCACACAACCTCCTCTGCCTCCTGTTCCCGCTCCAGGTTCTGGTTCTGACAGCTGCTCAGCGTCCCACAGGAGACCAACATCTCAGCCCTGAGCTGAAGCTGCAGCAGCCAGAGATGCACCGATGAGATATTATTATCTGTTTCAGGTATCAGTCACAGTGTTCCTGATCCATGAGGGCTAATCTATTCTGTATTATTCTATGCATTGTGCTCTGAGCGACATCATGGCTTATTATTTATTCTAAATTATATTTATTACTCCTAATTGCACTTTCTGAACCATTTGAAATAAGATTTGTTTCCGTTTTATTTTTACCGTTTGACCAAGTTAGTCAAACTATTGTTTTAGTCTTATTTGTTACACTGGCTTTTATTCTCCTAATTAACTGTTTTTACGTGTTTGACCGCGCTGATGAAGCTGTTGGTGTATTTCAGCAAGCTGTTCTGGTGCAGAGTTATGAATAAATTAGTAACTCACTACATTTATGTTTGTGTTTAGAAAAATAAACAATTAAAGTCAATGCAGCTGTTTTACTGTAATGGATCGGAATCAGTCGATATCAAACATCACATATCGGCGTCAGGGGTGAAAACAATGGATCCCAGACAGCAATGGGTTACTGGTCCGACTCTGCCTGGTCGGCCTCTCCTGTCCCGGTACCGACTGGGTCAGAACCAGACAGAGACACCATGTTTCCTCCTTCATCTTTGAGCTCCAGTTTCTGTCTTTCAGTAAAGTCAGAGGACGAAAAATTAAAAATAAGCTGAAAACGTCTCAACTTCTGCTGGAAAAGATGGTTAATCATTCTGTAACCATCCTGGGTTTTTTATTTTTGCATAATTTTAGTTTTCTTAAGGTTTTCATTTGCTTTTTGAAATGTTATAATGCAAATTCTTATTTTTTTTGCTCCTGACTCATTCAAATGCATTTTTAAAGTAATTGTTCATGTTGCAGAAATTACAATCTGTGGCATTTTTCACGAGGTGAAACTGCTTTTCAGAAGCTTTAAATCTAATTATTAGTGAGGGGAAAAGACTCAACATTTTGGTGAATTTTTAATCAATAACTGGGTCAGAATCAATTCTGCTGCCACTGAAACTCCCACTCAGGAACCAGGGGCCCAAAGGTCAATAACCAACTATGAACAAACTATTTAAAGAAACATAATTTCCATGCCTGTAAAACACCGGACCGGTTCAGTCCAATCTGAGACTTTTCAAGATGAACTCTTCTCAGGTAAAACTGATAAAGAACCATCAGGTGATCAGCAGAACCCAGTAGAACCCAGTAGAACCCAGTAGAACCCAGCAGAAGCAGCCTCCTGGACTCTGATGTCAGTCATGAAGAACCGGATCAAGCCATGAAATGATCTGGGTCACTTCCTGTCCTGCAGTAAAAGAGTGGATTTCTGACCCAACAGCCGATTCTCAGCATCTACACTGAAATATCTATGATTAGTCCTGCTCAGCATTTATCCATTGATCAGTTTCCATGGGAACCAGCTGGTCTCCATGGAGATGAGGCCACGCTGCTGCTGGTCAGATCTGCAGCTGCCACTGAACCCGGGATTCTGCTGAGAGCTTCTGAGGAGTCAGTATCTGATTTGTAGTCAATGACTCAGAGCAAAGCTGATTTAATCAGTTAAAACTAACTTAAAATGTTGTCATGGAAACAGTAACACACAATAAAAATACTCATCTCTGAAAACAAATCCTTATTAATTTTTACTCAGCTTTATTTTTCCATGAGTCATTGTAAACATGTGATGCATGCAGTGACGAGTCGTCAGCATATTTTGTTACATTTAAACATAAACTGCTGTCCTTAAAGGTATTTTGTAATTTTAAATAAATCATCTCTTATTTCTCCTCCTTTAATTTTGTTTTTGAGATAAAGGATCATTTTAGCTTTAATGGGCTCTTGGTTTTTAATTGTTGAATCATTTTTTTTAACTTTCTTTTAGAATATTTAGATGATGATATGTTTACTTTTTAAATGTCTGACCCACACCAATCTGCTGGGTGTCTCCAACCTCTCCAGCTGAAGGTTACTGAGGTCAAATACAGTTTGATGAAGAGAGTTATCTGTCACATGTAAGACATTTACTACTAGTATCCTCCCTGTAGAACCTCAGCCTCCATGTAACATAGCCATCCTATTAAAGCTGCTCTCTGGTGCAAAAACAAGAATTTGGTTTGTTTTCCTGAACAATACTGAAGCGCCTCAGTGCTAACTGTGATGCTAACTGCAATGCTAATGCTAATGCTAACTCTATGAGTTTATGAAAAACAGCCAACATGTCTGGATCTGGAGTGTTTGCTGCTCTAAACCAACTGTTTGCTCTCCAACGTGTCAAACATCTGCAGACGTTCGACATGAAAGATGAAACTTCTTCTCTGACAGCTTCAGACGTGCCGGATCAGACATGCTGAGATGAAAGCTGTGCTGCTAACAGAGACAACAGCAACCAGCTGCCATCTTCTCACCTGAGTGACACCACAGCCAGTGTTCCTTTGTCCTAAAATAGCAGCTTATTTATAGAAGCCATCTTTAAAGCCTGTCACCATGAAACGATTCCTGCTGGCTGTTTCTCAACATGCTGAAGGTTCAGTTTAACACAGAGCGGGCTCACAGGCAGAACCCGGACCCAAAGCGGGTTAGAACCCGGCTCTCTAAGGGGACATAGCGGTCCAACCAGGAACACCGACCAGACCAGAGACATCTGCAGCTCCCACATTCATGTAATCTGTTATTTCACTTTTAGATTCAGTGATGTTTAAATATATTTTTGTAAGACAAAAACAGAAAAATAATTAAAAAAATCTGAATATTTCTGCATTTCTGTAGATGCTCTTCATCCTGATATTAAACCTGCATCACAACAACCTTCATAATTTTGTGGTTTTATAACATTTAAGTGATTAAATGTCATAAACATTTGATTCTGTTGGAGCAACTCGTTAAAAGTCCACATCAGCTCTGATGAAGCAGGAACTGAGTCATCAAGGCCGTTTATATAGGAGGTCAAAGGTTAGGCCCATAATTATTCATATTCCTGGCAGCTCTGTTTATGTGACGATTCTTCTGACTGAATCAAAAGAAACAGGTAAAAGCAGCTGTAAGGATGACTGGAGAGGTCAGAGGTCAGATTCAACCCCAACACGTTCCCTGAGGGACATTTCCTACCAGTGGGCGCAGATGATCCGTTCTGACCCGGTTTCATTTGTCCTGAAGCTTAAGCCCCGCCCCCTCCAGTATCGGCAAAGCGAATCTAATGAAGCTTCTGTCATTAAAGGAGTAACTTCGACTGTCCTCTGATTACTAAATGGAGCAGAGCAATGATCGGTGGAGCCATTAGGGGAACGGGCTGGAACTAATTTCAATCCTGGAATGGACCCATGGAAACGCACACACACACACACACACACACACACATGCACACACACACAGAGACAAACCGAGGGATCAAAGGCTGAAGGAGGGAGGAGTAAACAGCAACATGTCGGCCATTTTCTACTCTGACACAATCTGGTGCTCTGGGGTCGGGTCCGTTTCCTCTGAACATGTCAGAACATCTGGGAGCTTGGTGAGTCGGTACCAATCCGTTTCTGAACCAGAACCATAGACGGTTCTGCTGGTCGTTAAACCAGACCTGCAGGTCAGCAGAACGCTGCTGCTCTCCAGGTCTGGTTCTGTCATCGCCTCCCTTCCCGGCTCACGCCAGCAGCAGACCCACCCACAAGTAGAACCGGTCTGGGTCCAGAACAAAGAGGACCAATCAGAACCAACCCAGGTTCTACTCCTTTGCTGAGTTACAGGAGAAGGTCAGTTTATTTGGTTCTGAAATTATCAAGAAGCTACTGGTTGCTAGGATATGCCAACATCCTATAATAATCCATTTTATTATGAAGCTACATGTTGCTAGGAGATGCTAACATCCCATAATAATCTAGTCCTGCTTTCCCACTGAACCAGTCTGGAGTAAAAATGGTTCAGCTTCCTGTTTCTTCACGTCAGACAGAAACTGGAACCAGGACTCGAGTCTCAGACCACGACTTCCAGTCCAGCCTCTGGATCCTGCCCACAGAACCGGTCCTGATTCTGGTTCCTACCTTCGATGGGCGAGGTTTTGAGCTTGCGGCAGATGTTCTGCACATCTCCGTGACCGTCCTGGATCTTTCCGACAGCCTCGGCGCTCCGCAGCTCCATCAGGCCCTTCAGCTCCTGCATGCTGATTCCGAAGTCACCGTCATGGCCGCCCTCGGCCACCGAGTTCCCCGGAGGGTGGTCGGCTGTGTTGTTGGCCATGTCGGTGCCACTGGCGCTCCTCCTCTGTCTGGGCTGGCTGATGGGTTCTGGGTGCGGTCGGTTCTGGCGGGTCGCGGTTCTGGACTGCTAGGGTCTTCTCCCCTCTGGAGGCGGCTGCAGGAGACGAACGCTGAGCTTAGATCCAGGCGTGGACAAGCATGCTCCCTCTGATCACCATGGAAACCAGGAAGTAAACATGTTGCCACTCTGCAGAGAAACAGGAACAGATTTAGAATCCCAAACAGCAGCAGAGATCAGAAGTCATTACAGACCCAGAACCATCCAATCAGATCCTCCAGAAAACCCAGAAAATCCTCTATTGGGTTTCCAGAGTTCAGTGTGACGTCAGCACACACAGAGCCGCCATCTTGTTTGTGTTTCTATTATTTTCCACTGAATTCAGGTCGACTCAGAACAAATGATTGGAACAAAAGTCAGTTTTTAAAAATATCTGTAATTTATTTTTAATGAAAAAAGCTGATTATCGCAGAACAAACTGGACCCAAACCAAAAACCCGAACCTTTCCCTCCGCTCTCTGCGGTCAAAGGGCAAACAAGTTTCATCATGATGTTTATCACCACTACAATTATCAATCCAGTCTGTCTGACTTTAAATGCATCAAAGCAATATTGAGTTTTTTCTTCTGTAATGATAAAACATATTTGAGTCATTTCTCTGCTGAACTGGCTGATTTTGTTGCCACGAAAACAGTAGCAACAGTGGACTAGAGACAGATCGTCCCCATGCTGGCTAGTTTCACTTCTTCTTCCTGTTGGTAAGGATTTTAGTCTCACCAGAGATGTTTGAACTTCTTACACTAATAAGTTGCCTCCAAGTCAGTCCAAGTAAGGTGCTGCGCTCAGCTACAGATCTGAGCGTAGCACAGTCTATATACCCACGCCCACACACACACACACACACACACAAACACACACACACCCATGTCAGTCCAAAGGTGGCATCTATGTTTGGCCCTGAGGGACACACCCAGTAATTCCTGATGAACTACGAAGCAGAAAGCTATGTTGCAATTATTAACTGGGTCTACGAATACAATAGGCAGCAGATCAGAAGGCAATGAAAGACATGTCACAGGTACAAGGTCATTACATCAGCAACGAGGGGGAGGAGCTTCCTGTGCTGCATCAGGTTAGCTTAGAGACACTGAGAGGCTGAACAGAAACAGAAAGTGTTAGGCGACAACCACCGAACTGTGGACGTCCCCTGAGAACAGGTTCATATCAGAGGAGCTGACGATCCGTTCCTGACGATCTGGTCCTGGTTTTATATGGGTCCCAGGAAAGCAGCAGGGCAGTAGGGGGATTTTGGGAAATTGTTAGTTTTCTCAGCAACGGAGAAACTTTGGACGGTTCTCCAGTTATTATGTCTTAATAATCCTGTAATATTAGAAACATCAGCCGGTTCTGGTTGTTTCTGAGACATTCTGCCCAGAATCAGTGAGCCTGAGCATCAGTTTGCGTAGCATAGACAGTTGCAGTGTGGCATCATGCGCACAAAATCCCAAAAGAACTTCTCATCAACAATGATTACCATTGGTTTTAGCTGTCAAGTTGTCAACATAATACACTAAATCTTAAATTTATACGTAATTTCAACACTTCAACAACTAGACACTGAGGTCAGTGAAAAGTTTTAATTGAATTGAGGGAGATGGAAGTAGATGAGTTACGCTAGCTTGACTTTGACAACCTTAACGTGGATGTGCTGCAGAATTCGATGTGTTTCAGTTCAGTTAAAATAAGGCGACCTACACACTGATTGTCAGTAGAGCAGGCGATTAAGTGAGCTAATCTACCACTGTTGTTCAGGTGATCACTCAATAATAATCACAAAAAACAGAAAACATGAAACTGTCCATAACAGCTGTAGACATGTCTGGTCTGATGCAGATACTAACATTTTCCTGGATCAGCCACTGATAGGAACGAGACGATATGAAATGTAAAAATCCCACGTTATGGGAATCTGTGAATGCACCAGCGACCTCAGTGTAAACATGACGAGGCATTTAGGTTCAGGTACAGAGCTCACTTCGCGGTTTGTTCAGGCTGCTGGCAAGCGAGAGAGCGCGGGACGTTCAGCAGATAACAAGAAGGCTGAATTCATTACAGGTTAGTTTTCAGACAGGTAAGAACCTGCATTCTCTAAAATATTCACATCCAGGATGTAGCTTTAGCTAAGGTAGCCGCATGCTAAGCTGCTAACAGATGCTAGGTTGTTTTACATGGACTGCCATGTTCCTGATGCAAATCACTCATAAACACTCACAACTGGAGAGACAGGGAAATATTTCATATTCGTTATGTTCTTAGAGCTGCTTCTGTTATAGATCATAAAGATTGGCACCAGGAGGTTTGTTGTGTTTAAACGTTGAGGTCAAAGGGCAAACAGGGGTGTCACATTGAGATTAGAAATCTGTAAGCAGGTCAAAGATTAAGAACAGAAATCATCCAGACTATTTTCTTAAAGTTGCTCTGTCAGCAACAGAGAGAAGCTTCTTTCAGCCAATCAGGTGGGATCTGGTAGAAAGGGGGCGGGGCTTCACTGCTAACTGTCAAAAACATCCAAACAGTCGTATTTTATGAATCTGAATGAAAAGGTTGTGTTTTCTAAGCTGGACTGTCAGAAATCACAACAGTCTGGTCCTGATCTTCTTCTTCTTCATGTCCCCCCTTCTCTTCCTCCTCCCTGCTCTGAGCCTCTGCAGACACACCTGCTCTGCATACTAAAGGAGCAGCCTGTAGCACCCTTCTCAACACACACACACACACTGCAAACTCTGGTAACACTATCCACTTGAAGAGGAACTTCTTTTCCTACGTCAGAGCCAAACACACACTCTCACACACTCCATCCCCCTGTGACTCCATGCAGACGTTTCCTCATGCAGAGAGCGGCTGCACAGCGGGATTGGCCAAGACAAATGTGTGTGTGTGAGAGGGAGTGTGTTGCAGCATGCCACACACACACGCACATGAACACACACGCACGCACCCACACAAACACTCCAGTTCCTGGGGCGGAGGAGGTGGCAGGAATGCAGGAGACCACACCCATATCTGCAGTCACATGACCGGAGAGGAAGGAGGAAATCCCCACACTGCAGAGAGATGACGAAGAGGAGCAGGCTCACACACACACATAGCTGCAGCTTTCTGCATTCAGAGCACGCTCTGAGCCAACCTGCAGCTCTTCAGTCTGATGAAGCTCAGCTGCAGAGACAACTCGTCCACCTGACAGGATGCAGATGGGCTGCGCTGCGTTCAGCCTGCAGCCTGCAGTTATCCACATCAGCGACCTGACTGGACTCAGATCTGATTTTTTGCAAATTATCCCGGCTGCTTGGACATGTGGTCCAAAATGTGTTATGTATCTAATTTTTACAACTGGAAGACACTTTAAATATCCAAAATAAACAGCAGAAACAACAAATAAAATAAATTATGAAGTTTCTGTAAACAAAACTGTCCTTCAAATGCAGGTAAGTTGAGACCAAAACACCAGACTGAGGAGTTTTATCATCCAGTTTAGAAAGAGAGAAAAGAGATTATTGAACCCGTTTTAATTTATCACATGATTAATTGATTTATTGCTTATTGCAACAGGCCTAGTCAGAGGTCAACGGTTCTCCAGGAAGTCTGACACCTGCTGGACAGAATGCATCAATAAATAAGGTCCACTAGCCTGAACAGAACCGGCTTCAAGAACCAACACAGAGTAATGAAGAGAAATCAGAGCAGAGATGAGATTAGAGGGTTTCCTCCAGGTTCCCTTTCAACCACACCCAGAACCAGAACCAGCTGCAGATTCTGTGTGAACAGAGAACCTGCCGCTGTCTTTGAGCCAAGTAGGAGTTTGCGGTTGAACCTTGGAGGACAAATACCTGACATCATCATCATCATCTTCATCACCAGGTGTAACATATTTTCATCAGCAGCTGGACTCAGTCAGGCTGCTTAATGAATGCATATATCAATGCCAAGCAGACAAATACAACCAAAACAAACACGTTAGCCTAGCACCACCAGGAGAAATGTCTTGCAGTCTTCAGACAAAGACAAAATAGAAATCCTCCAACCACTAAAATCTGAAGCCACTCCATTTCTGTTTACGTGTTGTTGCTCTCAGTGTCTTAACAGGTTTTTGTGTCGTTTCCTTCATTGGTTCTTGGTGCAGCGCCCCCACAGGCCAGGAGGGGAACAGGCTGCTTAAAGGATTTGGTTGGTTTGACTCAGAGCAGAGAGAAAGAGAACCACATCAGCTGGAGATGGAGCAGATGATGAAGTTTTTAACTGAATCAAGCCGATTATCAGAGGGAAACATCCGGAGACTGGAGCAGCTCTTCACTTCTTTACGCTGCTCTAAACATCAACTGTCTCCATAAATAACTTCAGAGAGTCCGAATAAAGGGATTAATAACAGTTAACATTTACTGCCAGTTTTCTACGACATGCTGACTGCTGCTAAGTCCTGGCAGCTTTAATAAGAACTGCTTTGAGCACCAGATCAGGAGAAATAGGAACCTCCAGCAGAAAAAACATTTCTCCCATTTGTTTCTACTAATTTGTGTTTGTTTAAATATTTTTTCTACAACTTTACTCTGTTTCCAGATCCTCTGATCCATCACTTTCAAACAGTAAAACCATCAGTTTCTCTGTTGCTATGGAGACACATTTAGCAGAGGTGACCAGTTTTCTCTGACCAGTTTTAATCTCTGTTTGATGTCTGACCCACTGGTTCCCAGACGGGAGAACAGGAACGAGCAGCGGGAAGCAGAGGGAATAACTGGATTTAAGAATAAAAACGCCCAGATTATCATTATTATTATTATTATTATTATTATTATTATTATTATTATAATACTGAACCTTGATCTGGTTATTATTTACTACATGATCCTGGTTGATGAGTTTCAACACAGAAACTCCAGAATCAACTTTCAGTTTTTCTCCAAAGCGTCCCATCAGATCCAGAAGGTTCTGGTTATGTTGGGTCCAGTTCAGGGTTTAACCAGATCCCCAGGAGGTTCTGCTCTCATCTGAACCTGTTGGCTGCAGACACCGCCTGCTGACTCATCACCCCTACCTGGAGGGGTTCCTGTGGGAAAGTGATGAGTCAGCAGACCCGTCCGGATCAGAACCTCATTGTGTTTTCAGGAGGAGCCTCAGAACCAAACTGAACTGTGATTAAACGGACCGGGCCCTGGAGCAGCCTCCATCTGGACCAACCCAGTCAGCACCAGTTAAACCAGTTTGTTTAGAAAATGCCGAGTAGGCACAGGCCCGTGTCCTCTGCTGCACCCTGCAGAACCAGCAGAACCACAGAACCGGAGATAATTTTATGTTAATAATTTTTATGTTATTCTGTTTCCCAGCAGAAGGCTTCTGACAAAATGTCCAGAAAAGTTTTTTCCTGTTACATAACTGAACTTTACCCAAATAAATAAATTCCACTTATTTATTTTTGTGTGCCATGTCCATGTGTAGAACTCAACCAGATCCAATAGTTTTCAAAGTGACTTTTACATCGTTGAGGTAAGACATGCGTCATAATTCTGCAGCAGAAGAAGCCAGACATTAAATCTAGAAGTAAAAATGTCTGAAAATGATAATTATGAGCTGATGAAAGCAGTCTGAGTCAGTGAATGCATCACATCCAGCCCCACCGCTCCACATCCAAACATACTTCTCTCTACATGCTGCAGCCAATGCTAATCCAGCTGATTATCAGTTATTACTGATACCCAACAGCTAAGCTAACACTGTTTGGTTGTAGCCGTCTCTCTGGTTACGTTACAGGGAAAGAAGCACAGCCAGCTATAATTAGACGTGCAACACACACATTAGATAGGTAACACACTCTGGCAACCTGCAGTAGACCTCCGGGTCTACAGGGAGCACTGGGAGGCCTGGAGAGCTTCCTGTTCTGGAGGAGGCAGCAGGCTCTGTGTTTCTGTTGCTTATCAGAGGAAATGTTAGAGCAGAAATCAGTTTGAGCTAAAGCTACACAGCTAGCTGACCAGCAGAGGGAACAGCAGGCTGACCAGAGGAAGACCAACCGGACTGCAGAGGACAGTCCCCCGTCCCAAAGCCAGGGTTTGTCTGACCTGGTCCAGACATCAGCGCTGCACAACAACAAAACACACGTAGAGCTTGTAGAAACCAGCGTCAGAAGCAAATGTGAAGAAAACCTGCAGAAAACGTTAAAACCAGCCAGCAAGGCTTCGCTCACCCAGCAGGCTCAGTTATGATTTTTTTCTTCTTGGGATCCATTTTTTTCTCTTTGTGGTCGTTGATTCTACCGATTAAAACAGAGATGCACCATTCCAATATTAATATCTGTAAAAAATTCTAGATTGGGTATTGGTGACAATGTGCCAGATCTATCCAGTCTAATTCTACACTTTGTGCTCTGCGCACTGTCATGCTTTATTTATATAATATTTAAAATAATTTTCCTAATTGTACTTTATGAACCATTTGAAGGTTTGATGCAATTTGGTTTTACATGTTTGACCAACTTTTTGATTTAGTCTGATTTATTTTGGCTATTTTACTCCTAATTGCACAGACTGAATTAAAGTTGTGTTGATTTTATATCAAGCTTTTATATTGGTGTGTGTAAGTGTACTGTACTGGTGCAGAGTCATTAAATAAATTTGTAACTCAGTACATTTATATCTGTTTAAAAACAGAAACATTTTAAGTCAGTTCAGGAGTATTTTTCTCCGATACTATAACCTCAGATATTGGTGGTTTAAAAAGTGGATCGGTGCGTCCTTAAGTTAAAGGTGTTTGCAGTCAGATCTCTGTGAGAACGGTTTCTGACTCCAGGCTGGTGATGGAGCAAACACCTCCTAACCATCAGAACCAGTAAACCCATAAACCATCAGATCTGAGACATTTCCAGTATGAACATCAGCTGTCAATGAAGCTCAGAAAAGCGGACTCAGCAGAAAAGTTTTGAAATCAAACTTTCTTGTTGCTGCTCAGGAATGAAAGGAATTAAAATCACATTCATGGTTGCCATAGTTACAGGAACAAAGCTTCATCCTGAACATAAACACTTCAGATCTCTCTTCACTCTCATACTAAACATCCACAGACCCATTTAATAAAGTTCATTAATCTCAGTAGCTCCATCATATGGAACATTCTGCATATTAAACAGTCTGATCTCTTAATTATGATGATTTTCTACAAACAGCCAATTAAAACTCCACATTTAAAATAAGAATATTACACTAGAACAATAAAAAACTATTTTTTAAAGCAGAAATAAGGGCTTAGTAATAAAAGTATGTTTAATACCAGAATAAAGGTTCTTATTTTAAAAGGAAACCTGATAAACGGACATATATTGTAGTTTATTACATATGACTGTATATTTTATACAGTGAAATCTCTTTCAGCCATGAAATGCAGGCTTATGAACCCCCATTCATGTGACATTTATGATAATCTAATATTCTCTGACATTCCTGACCAGACAGAACAGTTCTGGTTCTGGTTCTGGTTGAGTCCTAATCATCCATATATTCACATATTTCAGTCATTAGATTCCTCCTTCACCTTTCCTGACTCTTCGGTTTGTGAAAACAACATTCTGTCCCTCACCAAGTTTATTTTAAATGTATTACATGCTTCCCTATCCAGTACAAGAGCTAAATAATAATCAGAAAACTTTGTTTATTAAATAACTAAGCCTGCATAGCAACACGGTCAGGGTGTGATTCATGAATAAATATTAAGCTGCAGCTGCTGACTGCTCCTCTATATCTGGCTGCCTCAGTGATCAGAAATACTTTCTGGCTTTAGTTTTTTTAAAAGCCATGACTGTGATATCTATCATTAAACTTCACTCACTTTTTAAAAAAAGGAAAAAACAAAATGAAACTAGCTTAGACTCAATTCGATGACAGAATGGGATGAGTACAGGGTAACAAATATTTATGTTTTATTTTCTTTTTGGAGTACTTTCTGTGAACAATATGAATTGCGAAGTTTTATATTTTTATGAACAATTTTCTGTATTTTGTCCTCTAAGAGCTAAAGTCTGGTTCAAAGCCTCTTTTCATATTTTTATGCTGCTGTACATGCTCACCGTTAAATAAACTAAATACACATACATGCAAAAATGTGTTGTAGCGCAGAGCGTGTTAATGTTTGGTTTTAGGTTCTGCATGCGGTTAAAATCCGTCACCAGCTGTCTGCTGTGAAGTCTGACATCATGTCTATCCACTTTTGTTTTCATATCCTAGATCTTCAGTCAACATATTCCATGAAGTATGAACAAATAATTCATCACTACTCTGACCTATCCAATCATTTCTAATAACCTTTGAGTTTATTCCAACCAGGCACTCTGAGAAAAAACAGGATTTTTTTTAGATTTTTATCAGACAATGCTGTAATTTAAAGAATCTGTTCCATATTTGATTTCCCCATCATCAAAGGACACAGCAAAGCACAAAAATCTCATTCAAATACATTCAAATAAATCTCATACAGCTTCTGTCTGAGCTGCTGCTTTTTCATATTCCTGAATCATTTTTGTTTTAGGAGTAACAGAAGCTCCAAGAGGAATTCTGTGTTTGAATTTTGAAACTAAATAAAGTTTTAAATCCTCCACCCAGATTCTGGTAATCCCAACCAGCTGCTCTGATTCTCCTCCTCATCAGCAGCGAAGTGACCCTCACACCATCAGCCTCTTGCAGCCCTCAGCAGCACATTACTCAGTCTCAAATGACTGTTGGTGGAGCATCTTGTGACTGAGAGCAGAGAGGAAAAAAGCCTCACAGTCTGCTGTTTGTTGGGCTGAGGACCAGTGGGACAATGTGTCAGCCTGAATCCCAGGAATGTTTGGTGTCAGAGAGCGCAGAACATGTGAACGAACAAAACACAAGCTGCCATTGATATGGCTGAGTGGGAGGGGTGCAGGCTGTGTGACAGGCGCATTCACAGGAGGAATGTGATCTACGAAGGTGACAAAGGAAACATGTTGGTCTCTCTCACAGTCAGACAAACGGAGCTGCAGGAACCTGCTGGGCGCAGAACTGAATTCACAGGTCGAGTTCAGGTCAAAATAATAAATAAATAAACATAATGGCGTGTCTCATTAGCTTAGAATGAAGACCGAACGGGTTCCTGAGGAACTGCACACTGGAACCGATTCATGATCAATTTCCAACAGCAGACAGGCAGCAGGTCATGTTACTGCAATAATCGATTCAGATTCACATCGTAGCATTTTGCATCTGAAACTAATGAAAGTTCTCCAACTTTATTCACACATGATCAGCTGAGCGGCAGACGAAAACAAGTCATGATCCGAGTTATTAAGCAGCCCATGTTCCTGATCTGCAGCAGGCTTCGAGTCAGACAGGAAGGAATCGGCACCATCAGCTCATCATGGCGTCTACTGGTGGCCACACTGAGGCTTATACGCTCTCTTTTTGCTTAAGGCTTTAGCTTTTTGCTAACTGTGCACACTTAGCTTCCCCTAAATTAATTTTCCAGGGGGTACTATGGTGGGGCATGGAAAAAGCACAACCCACGTATTGAGGCCTTAGTCCTCATGCTGGTGGTCGCAGGTTCGATTCCCAGCCTGGTGACATTTGCCGCATGTCTTCCCCCTCTCTCATAACCCTCTTTCCTGTCAAACTACTTTCAAATAAAGGCCACTAGAGCCAACAAAACCTTTAAAAAAAAATAAACATTTTCCAGGTAAATTCTAAAGTGCTAATTTTCTTGGCTGTTCTGAAAACTTTCATTTGAATCAATTCAACATCTGTGTTGAAGTTTTAGTTATCGACTCTTCAGAATTCACCAATTAGTTAGACGTTTATATTCATGCTCTTATTTTGAAGTGGGAGAAGACAGTTTATTCAGCAGTTCTGCTTTCTGTCCTCAAAGTCTAATATTTTACTCCAAGAAACTTTTATCAAATATCTAATAAACAACAAACAACCAAATGAGGTTTACAGAGGAATACAAGAATAACATGAGCGACAAAAACATGCAAAAATTAAAGTTTTTTAGAGAACCTCCTCACATCCGCCTGGTGAGCATAAACATGGTGGACTTTAGCGCTTTAGCATTAGCTTCTGCTAACTACCATGTTTGTGTAGCAATTAGCATTAGCTTCTGCTAACTGCCAGGTTGGTGTAGCGTTTTAGCTGAACTAATGATCAGGTTTTCAGGGTTTTGGTTAGCAGTGCCCATCTAACCAACGATCTGAAGAGAGGATTTAATTCAATACGTTTTGGTTAAATTAACCTATTAAAGTTTTCCTTTTTATACATTAAGTCTAACAATGGACGAACTTCACAAGAACAAGTAAATATTTAATTTGGTGAAAAAGCCAAAAGTAGAAAAAGGGCTCAACATGTGAAAATGACGTTATTTATATAGTTTCTCCCTGGTGACACGTTAGGAAACCAGAAACTGATGAGAGGAAGGACGTCAGAGAAAAAGTAGAAACATGCAGAAAGTTCAGGAGGAAGTGATTAGATGTGTTTGGGTTTGGATGCCTGAATCAGAGACTAGTTCAGGAGAAAAACAGCAACTCTGCAGATAGAAACCAAAACAGCTGAGATTCACAAACAGAATCACGTCCTGAAGCCTCTGAAAGCAGAAACAAGATGACACGCACACGCACACACACACACACACAACCGCAGTGGGAAATGTTCCATACGCTCATACTAACAGAGAGAAACACACCCTGTTCTGTTTTTCCTGTTCAACTCTGAGCCTCTTGAGTTTCTCTGAGCTGCTGATCTGTCCCAGCTGAGACCGGACCAGAGGAGCTGGGATGTTTCCTACCAGCGGCTCCGGTTCCTCTCTCTCTCTCCTCTTGTCCCGGAGCCTCTCTTGCAGCTGAGCGTTCGGATCAGAACCAGCGTCGGCACTGATGGATGACTGTGTCCTGATTGGACTCGGTCATCGTGTCCAAACACAGCCACGCCCTGACTGCAACACAAACACTGCATTCCTCTGACCCATTCCCACTGCACTGTCTGCTCTACGGGACTGGGACCAGGACTGGGTCCAGAACCAGACCTGGAGGGGTCTGGAGCCGCCAGCACCAGAGTCCCTGCCGGCTGCACCTGTGGTCACCGTGACAACAAGCTGACAGGAAGGTAGAAGCAAACTGCGGCAGGAAGGCTGTGCAGCGTTGGTGATCTGAACAAGAACCAGAACCGAGTGTCAGCAGGGTACCCCAGCTGACCCGACCCGACCGGCTCGTCTCGTGACTCTTCCCAGCCACATGATCACAGGAACAGCTCAGCGGCACAAACACACATAGACTCACGCTTCATGGCGAAAACCGGATCAGAAACGTCACAAAATCTGGACAGGATCCTGAACAGAACCAGAATCAGAATTATTTCTGGAACATTGATCAGTGCATTCAACATTCCGCAGCAAAAATAAAGAGATTCTTTAACATCCTTTACTGAAACATCTGGACTTTATTTCAACTTTTCTCTGTAGAAATCTGAACAATCTGCGCCACCAGCAGCTGATAATTAATAAGTACATACTCCACAGAGAAAGTACTCCGCGTCCAAAATCCAGAACTCGACCCAACAGAACCCAAACACCCATCAGAGACTGGAGTCTCTCATCAGAATATTGGACTAGACTTAAATGGTTCTGAATGGATCAGCTGATCTGCGTCTCAAATGGTAAAATTGTTCTGAATAAAGAAGTGACCCAGCAGCACCATGATGGTTTAAACAGAACACATGACCCAGTCACATGACTACCACCAGAACTTTCCGGACCAGAACCAAAGTGGGTCAGACTGCAGCTGAGCTCCATGTAGACTACAGTAGAAAGGAACCGCTGGTCCAATCACCGGAGAACCAGGCGGCGACAGCATCATGCTGAGTCGTTGTTAGATTTACAGTCACACTGAAGCCTGTTGGTTCAGAACCAAATCAGATCTTGAAAGACAAGAAGCTGCCAGATGTTTGAATTAAGTTCAGCCCAGCATGTAGGTTTCAGCTCTTATTGTGACGGTCTGAAGGAAATTGTGTCTCAGCGTCAGTTGTCCTGAGTGTAAACGGACCATCAGGTCCGGTTCTGATGGTCCAGGCTGGTACATTAAGCTGCCCTTCTGACCCCAGCACACATCTTCTTAGCAGTTAGCTTACATAGCCTTAGCATTAGCAGCTAGAGAGGTCTGGAGAGAAAAGAAACACAATGTTTCTCCTTGTGGTTCAGTTCGGACCAGAAACCAGAATCAGAACCAACTCGTTCCCAGCAGAACATCTGTCCTGCTACGACCCATTTCTGTAAAAACTAAACCATGGAAGGTAACCAGAGTCCAGCCCATTTCTGTCTGAGCCATGTCTGGTTTTGCTCCAGCATGAACCTCAGTCTGAGGAACGGAATCAGGAAGTTAAATTCAACCCAAACCACAAACACCTGCTGGCTGCCTGAGGAGCAGGAAGTGAACCCGACCAGAGGAAACAACCCAGGTTCCTGTTGGCTCCATCACCAGACCTCCATCCTCCCTCCATCACCAGGACCGATCATTAGAATTAACATGCAGATCAGCTGTAGAGGAAACCACTGGACTCCACTCTGTCTCTAATCTCTGCTCTTCTCTCTCTTTATCAGCTGTTAACATGCTGCACAGGAATGCCCAGTAAGCTGCCTGACTAAAAATACACACAGACAGATAGAGGACCCCAGACTCTGTCCTGGAGATGTTAAAGTGGCAGAATTATGTGTTTTCCAGACACATAGAATCATTTTATAGCACAACTGTGTTACCTTCAGTTGTTAGAAAGTTCTTTGAGATAAGAAATTTGACTTCACAATGTAACACCTTAAAACAGGGCCTCTGTCTCTTTAAGAAGCTCCGGCTGTTTTTGAAACTATGCATTCAGGAAGTCATCACAACATGGCTCTTCTATTAACCCTTTAACAATGTTTTACCAGCGATACTTTGAGAAGTAGCTCAAGTGAGGTATAATGAGCTCAGCAGCTCCATCAGGTGTTCGCTAATTGTTGCTGGCTAGTCTGAAGGAGTTGAGTGTGGGAGGACTGCTTTGTGAGGTGGAAGCTTGAAAACTGCAGCTCCGAGGAGGGGCTGCACCTCAAAGGCGGGGCTAGGTCCAACAAAGCGTTTTACACAGCTGACTGGTTGCCATGGAGATCAAAGGATTCTCAAACATGCATAAAAGAATCAAAGCAACACTCTGGGGATTAACATTATAACATGATGCAAAGTTCAACAACTAGACTTTATATAATACTACCCAGTTAAAGAACAGTAGTCCTCCTGTCTGTTAGACCAGAGCACTACTGTCTCATGTCCTTTGGTCCAACAGACCTGCCAGCAGGAACCAGGTCCAGTCTGGCTGGTTCCTCTGGGTTCCAACATGGCGGCAGCTCTAAGCTCAGTGATGTGAGAAGCTCTTCTAGAGTCAGAGGAGATGCTGTACCAATCAGAGAACATCTTCACTGCATGGAAGAACTGAAGATGTTTTTACCTTTAATACAAGCAGAAAGCCAAAATCTGAAAACTGGTTTTAATAATAAATAACTTCTCAGTGAAAGGCGGTTTAAACCCAGTCCGAAACATCTTCAGAAGATCCAATTATTTCTTATTTAACAGAATACAGCAAGGTGAGATGTTAATGATAATGAACAGCTGTGAATTCTGACAACTTCGCTATTCAGCTGCTTCTCATCTCTGACCTCAGAATGAGCCTGAAGAGCTCAGGATGATGAGACAGAGGGAGCAGAAAATGGGTCGTTTTCCATCTTCACACAGACATTAACAAGCTTCATTTTAGGAAACGTGTCTCCATGCTGGAGAGGAGACACAGTCAGAACCAGAACCACAAACCCGTCAGACATGTTCACAGCAGCCGTCAGCACCTCTCTGCACCCGTAATTAACACGCTAAAGGCAGCAGCTCCATGAGGTGACAAACAGTAGTTAAAGTTAGAGCGCTGAGAAAAGGAGAGTGAGTCTGCAGCAAAGCGGAGAAACGTCCTTCCTTTCTAAAGGATGAAGATCTGGAGAAGCTTCAGCTGCTGGATTTACCTAAAAATTCACTAAATGCTCAGAAATCTCTAGACACCTGCTAGGCTAGCATGAAGCTCTCTAATCACCTAGCATGAAACTTGCTAGCCTAGCATTAAGCTATCTAATCAACTAGCATGAAACCTGCTAGCCTAGCATTAAGCTATCTAATCAACTAGCATGAAACCTGCTAGCCTAGCATGAAGCTCTCTAATCACCTAGCATGAAACTTGCTAGCCTAGCATGAAGCTCTCTAGTCACCTAGCATGAAACCTGCTAGCCTAGCATGAAGCTCCAGTCACTGGTTCAGTCAAGCCTTCACACTGACACTCTAGTCCTCATTTTTTCATATTTTGGTTTCTAAACACATTTTAAAAGTTGAAACAATTTAGTCAATAGATCCATTTGATGACCTCAGAAAATTTCCTAGAAAGGATTTTTTTTCTTTCTGTACATTTATGTTATACAAGTACCAATGTACTGTATTACAAACTTATTTTATAACTGCACTAGTACAGTACACTTAAACACACCGACAGCTTAACAAGCAAAGACATCTAAAAACAACTTTAATTTGTTCAGTTGGTGCAATTAGAAGTAGAACAGCCAATGCAAAAATAAACTGCAACAAACCTATCAAATGGTTTGTCTAATAGAATTTCTAATTGCAAGTGCAATTAGAAATTCTAAATATAATGTAAAATAAATAATAAATCATGATGTGCTCAGAGAACAAAGCATAGAATTAGACTGAATAGATAGGATGTATTGTCACTGATACGCGGTCTAGAATTTTTTTCAATATGCAGATCGATGCAGATATTAATATGAGCCTCAGCGTCCGTCTGTCTGCAGGTGATGAAAACGCTGCAGGATGCGCTGTTGCTGCAACATCACTGTGGTGAAATCTCTGTTTGCAACCGTAGAGTGTGAAACTCCTGCAGCAGCGAAACACGCCAACCTTGGCTCAGACGGCTGACCTGTGGTTCCGGGTCAGACCTCCGGTTCCGAGTGGGAAGGATTCGGTTCACGCCTTTGCTTCTGGAATTATTGTTGAAGCAGCAGCAGGATCTTCTCATGATGATTAATGAGATTAATGATCAAATGCTACAGATTTAGCATTTTGGTCGATAATCAATAATGATTCCATTAAACCAGTCAGTGTCCAGTGGAGACAGCATTTGTAGGCAGTGTCTTACCCAGAGAATAACAGAACTAACTGATGAGTTTCTGCCGACTGCCTCATGAACACTTTCAGCCAATGATAATAATAATAATTTCTGCTCAGTGTGAATCAGGACCTTCATTCATTTAATGAAGGCTCTGTGCACCTCACCCCCATCCGCTGCTGCAGGCCGGCTTGCTGCCTGTGCCCGCAGCCTGCCAATGTTTGCTAGCCTCTAATAAAACCCAAACGAGGAAACAAATGTGATTATGGCTGAATTGAATCTTTAAGCGACTGATTTAGAAGCAAAGTTACTGGGAAACGATGAAAGCTGAAGCTGATTAGATCAACGACTTGATCTAATGAGACAGCACAACTAACCTCCACACACACACACACACACGCACACACACACACACACACACACACACACACTACCACCCACTGAACACCTGCCAACACACACACGGCCGTTATGTAAGTGTATGTCAGGAGGACGAATTCAGATGGTTCAGTTACAATCATCCATCCAGCTGGACATCAGCTGGGGGACAGGTCCAGAACCAGAACCAGAATCATTCACAACGAGAAACATTGTCTTAAAACAACAATGTTATTGTTTATCATGATTCATTATTTTGTCCAGTGTATTATAAGCCTGGCAGGCCGCCAGGTTTTAGTTGGTCCCCCACCAGGCTAACAGTCCTTAGTTTATTTATTTTGGTGTTTTTTTAAATTTTTGCCTTTTTAAGACTATATGTATGGTACTTAGGTATTGTTAATAATGTCTTCCAATAACACAACAGGTGATATTTTAAAAATTTCCTGTCAACTTTAAACATTTTTTAAGTCAAAAACACAGCGGGTCATTGGATGACTGTCCTAGCACTGTTAACACCGGGCTTAGCTAGTTTTCTGGGGGAAACCCTGTGATTACCTCGATAATCTATCATCCAGGCCTAGCTGAATGTAATCATATCATCATGTGTAATGGAACAGAACCAGTAGTTCTGGTGGCGGCAGCCCACTTCTGCCATGGGACTGGTGGGAAGAGTCAGTGGGTGAGTGTGGAGCCCAGCTGGCAGAGCAACAAGCAGGGGAGCCCCGCTCTGCCATGAAATAATGATGAAGGCCAAGCGCTCCATCACAGGGCTCTGCAGAGCGTCCCCATCTTAAATATAGCTGCAGCGCTGCATTAATAATTAATGCTAACTAGCATGAGAGGCAGAGTGCTACTGGATGCGGCTCAGGGCCGGGATTCCTTCCTCCCTCTCTGGGGCTTCAGGAAACAGGCGGCCTTCATGTTCCACCATGTTTAAACACTCTGCCACCGTTTCAGTCCAAACAGGAAATACTGACACACTGACCGGGTTTCCATACACATTCTGAAGGATCACTTCAGAAAAGGCAAAACTCAACATTTTTACTCTTGCTTGAGTTGGCTTCAGGTTTTTCATTAAAATACAGAGTTAACGCACTGAGGGTAGATGGAAACAGATGTGGTAATTAAGTCCTGATGTAGCGAACATTCACATCCACTCCTGCCTTACCAGAGCAACCGAACTCTGTCTCTGCTCCGTGCTAGTTTCAATCTCTACTTCCTGTTTATTGCAGCCATGTGCAGCATCTGATGACATCACGCTCTGGTCAGTCTGATTGATTCACTCTGAGCCAGAAAATGGACAAATGTCCAAGTTGCATTTTTTGGGGGGGGTTTTTGCAACATTTTAAAAGTTGCAAAAAAAAAAAAGGAAACATAACAGCAGTAAAATGACCATGTGCTATATTTATCACAATCAGTGAAATGACTTTCTTCTCATGCAAAAGAACAAAAATCATTAAAATTAAACAACTTGTTGCTAAAAAGAGAGAGAAAGAGAGCAGCTGCATCACTTCCTGTCCAACAGCATGAACTTTAATATCAATTCCTTACCATTTGGGATAATTACTGAGGTCACTTCCTGTTTCTGTTCAGGACATTATATTCATAATTATCCAGACTAAAATGTCTACTTTCTTCATGTCAAATATTGCAACTCATCAAACAATAAACAACTTAATATTTAGGGGCATTTCTAAACTTTTTGCCATCCGTTAAATTTAGATCACTTTAATTTTAAGTTGTATTATCCTGGTAGATCTAGAGTAATCTAAACTGGATCCTCATTTTAAACAGTTCAAGATGTAGAAATATTTCCACAGGTCCCGAGTCGAGGAAAAGAGGGCAGGAAAATAATGCGTTCTATCTTTGTGTGGGGTTCTTAATCAATGGGCTGGACTCAAAGATAAAGAAAGTAAATCATGGAAAAAAGTCTGGAAGTCAACCATTGTTCCAGTTTCTTTACTTCAGATTGTAAACCACCCACTGACTGCACCTTTAGGCATTTTATCAGGTCAGCAGGTCTAATTCAAACTTTAACCACTAACTGAGCTCTGCAAATTCCATTTCTTTCACAGAGAAAAGACATTGATCATGAAAGTGATCAAAGTCCCAGCAGGTCAAAGGTCAGTGGAGCCTCTGAAGGAATCAAGTCAGATCTGAAGGAATCAAGTCAGACTGATCATCAGTAGCTTCCAACAGAAAGAGGAAATATCTAAATGTTCAAATATCATTTTAAGCTTCCCTCTTCACAAAACGTTAAAAACATGGCGTGGCGACAGATTTTAGCGGTTAGAAGATTCACTTTTGACTTTGGTTAAAGCCCAGAAGCCATTTCTCCAGCTAGTGCTAGGCTATCACGGTTGATTTGGACTTATTTACCCAGAATACTCTGCACTGTAGACCATTTCCTGCTTTTGGAGCGGTCTTCAGTCCGCATGGTGTTCATATATGCATTCAAACCGAACCAGAGTTCACTTCAACCGAACCCAGACCGACATTTGTAGGCGGACCAGAGTTCAGTTTTTTGGTCCGCATCAGAGTTAAATTAGCATTCACAACTTCCCAACTGAACCGGACCAATGGACTGGAGTTGATTAAAAAGCTGATTGAACAGGGCTGGTGGGAACAATGCAGCCTGAACCAAACTGGAGGAACATCACTAGAACCGTCATATGGACTCAGGATACTCATGACTATTAGAAAAAGCAAAATGACTGGAAGCGAGTGAGTTAAGCTGTCAGTAGGTGAGCTGGTGAAGTGTTGATTCTTGGTTTCAGACCATCTGGAGCTGAAACCAACAGAGCAGCTGCAGATCACAGGGAAACATGAAGACACCTGAGCGTCCAGCGGGACATTAAGAGGACAGAGACATCGAGTCAGCACATGTCACTTCCTGTGCTCCTCCTCAGCAGCAGCAGCTTCTGTCTGCAGGTAAACATGACTCAGTGTTTTCTTCCTGAGGATCAGCTGCCTCCAGACTCTCAATAGTCAAGTTTTCATCAATATTTTGAAGGATAGGCAAAATTCTAAACAACTTCCTCAATTTAAAAAGAGAAGTATTTTGCTCATGTGATGTAGTTTTTGGCTTTTCCAAAAAAGAGTTAATCCAAAAATATTTGCTGGATAAGTTCTGACAAAGAATACTCTCCTAGCTCCTGGCGTGTCTGTGCCTTACCAGAGGAACCAAACTCTGAGAAAGTCCAAACCTCCTGGATGGGAGGATTGTAGCCAACCGAGAGGAACTCCAAGCTGGGCTGGGAGGAACGCTGAGAGTTAGCAACTTCTACTTCCTGTATATTCCAACCATGCGTAGCGCCAACATCTGATGACATCACGTTCTACGTTGTCTGGCTGATTCACTCCAAACCAGCAGATGGAAACACGACTAACTCACATTTTCCTTTGTTTCCCTTATATGTGACATTTCAAAAGTTTCCTTAAAATTCTCATGACAACTGGATGGAAACAAAGCTAATGCTTCAGCAGTCCATCTTCATCACTAATGATGACCAACCCAGCATAGAGCCGCAGCATGTAGAGCAGCTGTTACATTACAGCTCAATCTGATATGAACCAGGCAGCTCAGATATTATTATTGTTCCAGCTGACCCTCATCTTCATCACTCCTCTTCATTTTCCAGTGGTGGGAAGTAACGAAGTACAAGTACTTCGTTACTGTACTTAAGTACAATTTTCATGTATCTGTACTTTACTTAAGTAGATTTAATAATGGATACTTTCTACTTTTACTCCACTACATTTTACAGTATCTGTACTTTCTACTTCACTACATTTCTACAAAAGTGCCACGTTACTCGTTACATCCAAATCTCGTTGCGCTTTTTTTCCGTTAAAACGTGAAGTTCAGGGACTTAAGGTGGCGCCGTACAATCCAAGCAATAACGTGACTTAGTGTCTGTTGTCACCCATCGCCTCCACCTTTACTCGCACGGAGCTCCAGACATGCGCAGTGGTTTCCTCTGAGCGCGAGAAGATGTCTGTCTGATCGTCAGTTATATAATAGTGCTGTATAAACCATAAGATATGGCGACATGTAAAATAAGCAGCACTTCGCTTTCACAGACGGTGGGGACTTCGTCCAACTTAAGCCTCTAGTGGCAAAAAAAAAGTGAAGTTCATGCTATATTAAGACAGGAGACAAGATGTTTCCATCCCTGAAATTATGATGCATAGAATCACATATCTAAGTGTAAACTATGTTACAGAGAGTAAACACAATAAAAACATGCTTTATCTGTGGCATTGTTCATTAAAATTGAACATTTCTAATGTATGAAAATTAAATACGATCGGTTCACTTAATGATATTGTATTAGGGATTAGATAATGCATTCAGCAAATAGGGCTGTTGTAAACAAATATTTTAGTAATCGAGTAATCTATCAATTATTCTTACGATTAATCGAGTAATCGGATAAAAAAAAAATTCTAAAATGAAATATTGGTAAATCTGGCATAATACCGGTGTTACTATCAGATATCAATATCAGTCCAATTTTTCATATTTGAGCATCCCTAACAGTTGCTTTTTTGTAGTTTAGAAAACTAACCTGTAACAATAATAGCTCACTTTCTAAGTTAACCAGGAGAAAAGTTATAGAAAAATCTGAAATTATATTGAATTTAATAACAAAGAGGCAGGCTCACAAATATGCTTATAAAAAATGTCTACAATCCAGCTTTTAGTTTATGTATTCATCTTCAGTGAGTTTAATAGATTAATTAAACTCACCTTGCCACCTAACCTGTCACGCTTTGGGTTTGAAAATACGGGAAATGCCGCCTGGAGTGGGAGGAGAGGGCGAATGAACGAACATGGGGTGGAGGGGAGGAAATAGACCAGCGGACTGACGAACCGTTAGACCGGGGGACGAACACGGGGGGAAGCAATACGGGATATTTACGACACCTTCACTGGTCACACTCAGAAACTCATCTACCAGCCATGTACGATGCGCTCCGCCACCCGTTTCTTCAGACCGGGATATGAAATGTATTGTGCGGTTCGTCGGTAAAGCTACATTTACACGGTAAGCATCAGCTACTCAGCCGCCCGCCCTGTTCAGGCTATCCGCTCACCTCAGCGCTCTTCCCGCCGTTCGCTTTCAACCAGCAGCCCCGGAGGAGAAATGCTGCCGTACTCCAGGGATTCCCCCAGTCATTTTAAGGATGCTTATTGGTTCCCCAAAAACGATAAAAAGTCGGGCATTATCATCAATCAATAAAATCCCCACGGGCCAATCTTGAAGATTGGACTTTATGCCGCTGAGACTTAGCTTTTGTCAACAACTCAGAGGCGGAAGTGAGAGCTCCGCGCAACGCAAATGAAGTCCCGGCCGGAACACGGTGCGCTAACTAATAAAACATAAATTAACGAAGCTTCGAGGCAGGTAAATTTTCCTCGAGGAATTTTAGTAATGGAGGTACTCGAATCATTCGAGGAATCGTTTCAGCCCTAAGCAAGTACTTTTACTTTTAATACTTAAGTATTTTTAAAAGCCAGTACTTTTTTACTTTTACTTAAGTACAAATGTTAATGTGGTAGTTTTACTTTTACTTGAGTACATTTTTGTCTGTTTATTTGTACTTTTACTTAAGTACAAATGTTAATGTGGTAGTTTTACTTTTACTTGAGTACATTTTTGTCTGTTTATTTGTACTTTTACTTAAGTACATTGTTTGAGTACTTTCTCCACCACTGTCATTTTCTCCCATCAGTCTCTGTTTGATGTGGAAATAGAAAGTAATGGAAATATTGAGATGTAAATCATTAACGGGTCAGCTGACCAAAGTTCTTCACATTCAGAACCAGCTATCGGTTCTCCTGACTGTCTTCCTGTATTCTGATGTTAACGGCACTAACTCAGCTCTGATTGGTCAAGTCTGATCCAGGTTGGGTCATTGTTCACTCACGGAAACAAAAGCAATAAATAAAATTAAAAACAGACTGAATCTCTCTGCTTTGGGTTCATAAACAGAACCCAGTTAATGAGAACTCCATCCAGCTTCTAGGAAAAAGATCTATGTTTCCACCCCAACAAGAATATTTGACTGAAAAGTTGCTTCTGATTAACATTTCTCCTGGAACAACTCAGGCTTGTGAGTGTGACACAAATCAAGAGTTTTTCACCCAAAAACAATCTGTTCCACTTCCAGATGTGGAACTAAACAGTTTTCAAAATATCTGCAGTCTGAAAGGTCATGTCACATTTTATCTTTTACATCATTGATATGAGAAGTGACATAATTCTAACAGTAAATTTTATCATCTTTCTTCGTCTGGTTCTGACCTGGTGACTATGCTGTCTGCTCTGAACAACTTTAAAATCCATCCACAGACGGCGGCGGCCATCTTTACTGCTGTAAACAGAGCGCTGCTGGGTGACGGCTACATTCTTCTTCTGCGCATTGTTTTGGGATCAGAAACTGTTTACCTGGAAGTCTGAATGCAGTCGGGTTCAAATAGAAAGAACGAATATGCAGAAAATTTTGAAAAATAAAACAGATTTCAGCTAAAAAATAAAAATAAAAGAGCTTTGTAACAACTTGATCCCTTCATAAATACAAAGTGTCACTAAATATGTCAGCTACAGAGAGCCTGAAGGAACAACATTTAAATATTTAGCTGACTGCAGTGCAGACTGTTCTCAGTTCAGCATCAATGTTCAGATTTTCCTCAACTGGTGAAGTGAAAACACTGAAAACTGAAATAAACCAATTTGGTTTATTGTCAGAATCTTGTTCCATGTCTAAATGGAAAGTCACAGGTTGAAACTGGTTAAACATTCGTCTCATTACGGAGCAACCCCTCTAAATCATTCTGGTTAATTATTTACACACAGCTGGAGTCGAACCATGCAGACTGTACAGCTCCGTCTGGTTCCACCCAACTGGACCAGAACTGGACCCAGAAAGAAACTTTATTTCTGACTATGTATTTTCTTCAAATGTGCAGTAAAGAGTCGAGTAAACTATAAAATTCATGCTAAATGGTGTTTATGACGTCAGACATCTGTTTGTTTTAAAGGTATTTTTCAGGTTAAAATGATTTTTGCAGCAGCAGCTTAATGTGAGATGTTCAGCATGGAGGAGATGACTTCATCGCTCATCGCAGATGGAGGCGGACGTTGATGAAGAGGAGATGTTTTTCATTTTGCAAGCACAGATAAAGAAATTAAAAGAAGATTTCTTCCAACTGGCCACTGCATCAGTTGAGGCTCCTACGCTATGGTAATGATGGAGCTGCAGCGGGTTCACTGCTCGACCCGACCAGCTACCAGAACCGCTCCTCACCGCTGCAGCCAACACTAAAGTTGGATTTTGATCCAAACTGATCAGTGGAGGAGAATCACTGCAACCTGAAACCAACTTATTCTTTAAAATCTGCTGTTTTCAGACAAAACTAAAGATTTCAGATGTAGTGTCAGATGATTAAGCATCCAGTCAGGATGATGTTGGTATGGCTTGTTAATGATGGAAACTACGGCCCAGTTTGAACCTGAAACTGGTCCCAGCGCCAGAGGAGATCAATCAGCTCTGGTTAGCATGTAGGCCAGCTAGCCTGGAGCTAACGCCACGAAACGGCACGCAACTTTAGATGCATTCCGAGCAACATGAACCTGCAGGACAGACAGCAGAGAGGAGTTTATGAACTGGAGAACCAGAACCAGGTTTGACTGACAGACCAATCCACCAGGTCATCTCTACACATTCACAGTTAATAATCACCCAACTGTTACCAACTCAGCTACTGTCTTTTTGCTATATTTAGCAACATTTCAGACAAAAAAAAGGCATTGGTTAAAATCAGAATCGGCAGATCAGGCTTTTTAAAGATCGACCGCAAAACTGAAATCAGTCTACTCCTATAAATAAACAAATAAATTATAAATATTTTCAAAACTTTTTTTTCCAATCAAGCTTTCTGGGAGTTGAGCTGCACTCAAAGTCTAACTAAGTACAAGCTGTAATCCAGGATGGCGGCCTGATGTCACTCTGAACTGTGGTGAAAAATAATAAGTAAACTCTGATTTTCCAGAATTTAATCTTCATAAACAGCAAATTCCATTAATGGCTAAAATCAATTTATTGCACAGCCATACTGGATATTAAAAAATATTAATTGATGCAGTTATCATTTAAATTGAAACTGATGATTAAATTTTTAATCATGTTTGTAATTAAGTCACAACAAATTCCTGGGCTGAAGCTTTAAGTGGGTGTGGCCCGTCCCTGCTGGAGCAAACCAGTTTCCGCCCCAGTAAACTCCCAGCATGCAGTTGGCAGGAAGGATTCGCTCCACATCCTTCAGCAGCCCAGAGCATCACACCACCACCACCACCTGTCGGCATGAGGATCCTCCTAAACCTTAGTTTTCTACCAAATTCACCAGATAAACTCTTCCTCTTCCATCAGTCCCAGAATATTTCCCATAAGTATTTTGGTTAATCAAATTTTTTAAAAATATAAAATTATTAAAAATAAAATATTATTCAACATTTTCTTTAAATAAGAAAATAAACATTGGTAACACTTTACTTGGTAGGGTGTGCATACATGACACTGTGATAAACATGATATAACACCTGTCATGAACATAAAGAAGTCTTTATGAATGTCTATGACTGTTGTCATGAAGTGTCATTCGGTAAATAATGACACTTTTAATGGAACGTTGCTCTAAAAGTTGCATTGAAAGACCATTAAAAGTGACAACTTTGTATAAAAGTTTAATTATTTACAAAATAATACAAAGTTGGCACTTTTAATGGACTTTTAATGCAATTTTTAGAGCAACTTTGCACCGAATGACACTTCATGACAACAGTCTTAGATGTTCATAAAGACTCCTTCATAATCATGACAGAAGTCATGTTTATGATAGTGTCATGTCAGTATTATGCACACCCTGTCAAATAAAGTGTTACCTAAACATTTTATCATTCCTTGATCATTTGTAGCGAATAATGCATTTGCAGTTAAAAAAAATAATTTTAACATCAACATGTGGAAAACTCCAGCAGAAAGTGATTTCTGCTGGTCTAAACATCAATGCAGTGCAGGACCGATCCGATTATTGTACTGAATAATCGATTAATAACTGGATACAACAAGGTGATTAATAGGAGGCTGGTCACAATAAGGAATAAATCAGTTAATCACATGATTCAGTCATTCATTAATTCATTTTATTTGTTGCTTCTGTTGTTTTGGATATTTAAAATGTCTTTCAGATGCAGTGTTAAATGTTTATTAGAATTTAAATGATCTTTGATAATGTGTTCTTGCATTACTCTGTCATTACTGTTATATTGCTTGAAAATGGTTTCAAAACAAAGACATTATCTTTAATCGTGATTACTTCAGGGACAAAATTTATCATTACAGTCATAATAATTAATAGATTTTTTTTTACAGAATATGAAACCAGGTGAAGCTAAATCTTTAACGCAATAAATATATATTTTTGTACAGTATTTGGTTAATTACTACTCTGAGTGTGTTAATAGAGTCTGTGTACTCTAGTTAACGATTAATCGATTATTCAATTAGGTGATTATTTGAATCGTCTCAGCTCTTCTTGTCTTGGTCTTGGTTGTCTTATTTGCCTGATACAGGTTGAAATTGTTCCTTTCCAACCTGCAGATATTAACATTCAGGGAGCCAACATGGAGAAATTCCTCAGCAAACAACCAGGAAACTATGGAAATTAACTCCAGTTCTACTTCACATTTCAAATAAATACTCAAATCTGATTCAAATGCGCATCATTTCCATTCCTCTCTGCAGCCTGCGTGTCTGTCGGGGGGTTAAGCTGCAGCAATGCCCTCCTTGGAGGTCACAAGTCGAGGAGGAGTCACGCAGCCGAGATGCGGGATCCCCCTCCTTCCTAACGCAATAAGGCGGGACACACCCAGCCGGAGAGGAGGGGAGGAGGTGGGAGGAAAGAGAGGAGAGAGCCTCATCCACCCATCCAGGCGGATGACGTAAGGACGGCTCTTTATGCGCTAAAGCCCCGTTAATTAGAAGAAACGCACTCGGTGAGGATTTTTGCACCTCCACTGCAGGAGCCTGATGTTGGGGGGGAAACCACTCCGACCAGCCCGACGAGCTGAGCCAGCGTGATGCCACAGATCCACCCGGGCAGTCCCCAGAGCAACCAGTGGCACCGGGAGAAACCAGAGACTCCCGCAAACTGGTTCCAGACCCTCAGAAAAAAACACCCGCAGCGCCATCCACACACTGCGCCACTTTTAAACACATTCCCCGCAAACCCAGCGCCGTTCGGCTCAGTTAACACCCCCAACCAGGTTACTGGGAATCAGCTCCCCCAGTTCGGCCGGTCTGTGGGACACAGAAACATCCTGGATGACATAGAAAAGCAACTTTAGCCGCTGATCCAGCCAGTCTCATGGAAAGTGGCCACTTAATGGAAGTTTGATGAATAATAACCTGATAATAAAACCAACTCGACGGGTTATAACGGCATCCGCCTCGCGGTGCGGGTAAACCGGGAGATCACGGGCTTTAACGGCCGATTCAGTCCATTTCCGAGCGCAAAAAAACGGGCAGCAGGTCTCCACGGAGCTCTGACTGCGGATAGAGGAGGCACGTACCGCCGCTGCTGTACCCGAGCTAACCGTCCGGAACACGGAGCCGCGGGGGGGAAACGAGCCGCGGTGTTTCCACAGCTGGAGCCGGGATTAAAACCCGGGGATCCAGATCGACGTGAAAGTGGATCTTAGTGGGTTCGCCACGGCTTCACACCTGTGGATAACCGAGGCGGATAATAAGGAGGAAAAACAGCCGGAGTGTCCGTTTACTGGCGCAAACAGCCTCGATAATTAGCAATTAAAAAACAGATTTTAGAGAACAAAACAGAACATTCAACATGTCGGATCCGCGTCTTCCAGCCACAAGTGGACATAAAGTTTAACTGCGCAGGAATTAGACGGTACCTTCAACAGGCGAGTTCTGGTCCAAATCACGTCCTGCTACTGAGTCCGAACCGCGGGGCAGCGTCCTTACTGGGGCTGGTTCATCTCCCAACAGGGCTCCGCGGTGGAACAACCTCCGAGCAGCGGGGAGGAAGAAGAGGAGGAGGAGGAGGAGGAAGGGGGGGGGGACCTCCAACTGGTCTTCGTCCCGACGTTGAAACCAGTTCCTTCTTCAGCGGAGACCAGACTCTGGTCCTGGGGGCGAAAACGAACCGAATCCAGAAAAGAATCGATAAGGAGGGGCTGAAAAAAAGTCACCTCCCCACTCCTGGCACTTCAGATCCGGTAAATGGAGCCAGTTCGCGGCGGTACTGTTGGGTTTCGGACTCGCTAGGTTCCGACAACGTCTACATCCAGAGAGAGACCCGGGAAAACTGCCGGAGCGACGTCTGCCGCACGAGCTGCGAGAGGCGGGGCCAGGCCGGGATCACCCTGCCCGCTTTTTAAGGTGGCTCCTGGAGTTAATTAGATCAAGAAACAGAAACCAGGGGCCCGGACCGAACCGAACCGAAGCACATCTGGACCGGGACAGCAAGTCCAGGCTGGGGGGAAGCGAAACTAGTCCACATTCAGGGAGTTTAACCAGTTATGGGAGAGGAGTCAAACCCCCAGTTGACCTGCTCACCTTAACCGAGTTTCATGTTGCGCTAACCTTTAATTTAAGGTGCAGGAGGGTTGCAGCCTCTGGACCTCTTTCTGTTTGTTTTGAAGGTGGGGAAGGTTGGCTGGGTTGATGTAAATGGTTGACAGTTTGGCCGTGGTGCATTTTGGGATCAATATTTCTCTCTCTCTCTTTCTCTCTTTTTTTTTGATTGCATCAACACTTTTGAACTAAATTTAGCATCGCCAGAAGTCGGTCAGTATCAGATCTATACTAGAGTGGAGCCATACTTTCTCTAAGTTTTATTTTATTTTTGTATTGTAGTTTCTCAAGTCTGCCTCAAAAACGATTTTGTTTTGATTTGCTCTCAAATTATATTTTCTTGCATTTTTTTAACAATCCACAGAAATTTGTTGTTTTTTTTGTTTGTGAAATGTGTTGTTTTTATAGTTTTCTGGGTGATTGCAGATTACTGATCTTCAAAAACCCTTGACCTGCCAATTCGATTTTGGCAGATATTTTTTGTCTGAAATGTCACTAAATGTAGCAAGACATCACCTGGTAGGCTGGTCTCTGATTTTTTAGATGTTTGGTGAAGTAGATAAGCTTGGGGAATAAGATCAACTTCATGTGTAAATATCAGCCGATAAATTAGCGCAGATAAATTTGTTCACCCTTAGTTAATCTGTTATTAAAGTATTTTGTAGACAGCGTTAAACTTAAATTCTTGTCCCAGGGTTTAATAAAAAAAATAATTAAAATGAAAAAACTGGAAAAATGCTTCAAGGTAAAAGTTTGATGACATTTCAAACCTAAATAATGAAAAAGAATTGGTATCTGTGATACAGGTCCTGTATATTTACTTATTATCAGATCGTTACCAAAATATGTGGTATGGCACAGCTCTGCTGAAATCACCTCACCGCAGCTTGGTTGCTATTTTTTACCCTTCCTTTTATATTTTTCATTTTCTACCATCATCAAACTTTCAAATCTGCTCCTACATTATTACACTTAAACATCCTTTGGAACACAATTTGTTGTTAGTTAAACAAGAATTTTAAGAATGAAAACACAATATCATTAAATAGCCTCATCTGTTCAACATGGAGTTATGGAAAATGATGTCATCAGAGATGGAGGCGGATCTTGATGAAATTAGTTGTTTTGTTTTTTTTACACTCTGCAGGCATAGAAAATGGATAAATAAATTAAAAGAATATTTCTTCTAACTGGCCATTCTATCAGTTGTGGCTCCCACGCTATGCTAATGATGGAGAGGCAGAGAGCTGCAACGTTGGTTCACTGCTGGACAATAACAGGAGAGATGATGAATCTGGGGCTCTGGTGTTTCCTCTGCTGGTTCAGCTGCACCAACAGCAGAAAAGCATTCCTATGTATTTAGCTTCTCTTTGTTTTTTTAAATGGGAAACCTTTATTGTTTGAAAGTTTTGTTCACAGAAGGAAGATTTTAATCGTTTTTGGTGAAGGAGGAACAATCTCTGCTGACATCAGTCACTCCTCCTCTGACTGCAGCATCACACCTGCTCCTGCCTGAGCATCAGAAAGAGGAGCTTAGTTGAGATGGTGGAAGGTTGCATTGGAGCTGCAACCCAAACTAAACTCTGCTTAGAGTCTCAAATAGCCCTGAACGCCTTCATGGTGTGGGTTCCCCTCATCACGAAGACCCTGAGTGAATCTGACTGATGTCGCTGCAGCTCCACCAGCCGAACCGCCAGCAGAACCACCAGCAGTGTTTAAATGAAATACTTTAAAGTGCCAGTATCATGTAAAACTGACTTTTTTGAGCTTTCCATCATGTTATAAAGTTATTCCCTCTTTAAAAACATACCTAGAGTGTTGCCTTGAGTATTTCATGTATGTTTGAGAAATCCTTTAATCTCCATGGCAACTATTCAGCTGTGCAAAATGCTTGGATGGACCTAGCTCTGCCTTCGAGACGCAGCTCCTGCCACACTCAGCTCCTTCAGACTAGCCAACAACAATTAGTTTGTGGTGGAACTGTTGATCTCATTATAGGAGCTACTTCTCAGAGCAACACTGGTAAGAACGTTGTTAAAGGGCTAATAGAGGAGCCATGTTGAGTTTTTAAAGAGACTGAGACCCAATTTCAAGGCATTAAATTAGGAAATATAATTTCTTTTAAGCAATATTTGATATATAAATCACTTTTATATCAACTAATTTTAACATGGTTTATTATGTTATGAAATGGCACTATATATCTGGAAAACACATAATACTGCCTTCTTATAAAATTTTAAAGTGGCCCAAGATATAATTTCTGGATTGAAAAGATGAAATTACCAGTGCCCCATGTTTTTGTAATTTTGCCTATTAAGACTCACATTTCCCCCAAACACACACATTTCTCTCCTCTCTATTGGATACGGCCCTGCCCTGGAGACGGGACTGCTAACCATTCAGGTAACAAACTAAACCAGAGGATTTGCCTCCTAAACCTCAGATGCAAAGGTCAAAATTTCACTCGTTTCATTTCAGTCTAGACTTAGCAACCTTACCCACTTCCTCTGCTATGGCCGCCACCAGCTGCCAGGACAATGCTTAAAATGTAGCTCTGAGAAAAATAAAAAAACTAATTAAAATGTATCTCATATATCAGCAGTGTCCAAAAGTTTTGCCATTAGACTAAAAAATGTAAAGCTGAGAGCATTTGAGAGCCACTTTTTTCTATTAAAATTGAAAAGCATTATTACTTACTACATTTCTTTATTTATTTTCCGTCATAAATGTAGTTATTAAAATGTGCTAAAATAATCCCTGATGACTTCTAATTTACTTGTGTCTGTTTTATTGCAAATACAGTAGAGCAGTTACCTCTTTATATTAAACATTTCTTTTAAAAGCCTAAACAAGGTCAAATGAGCTGGATAACATTATAATTCATATGCTACTAAAAAGTTCTGTTGAGTAAAAGTCTGTTTCTGGGTATAAAACTGATGTGATTTTCAGAGTATTTTAATATGTAAATAATAACAGAAATCTTGTTATCCTGTTCTCAGGATAACAAGATGTAATTTTATTAATCATAAGAGTTCCATAAAATGAACTTAAAATGCATCCTTGTTTTGGATTAATTTTTTTTCTGTGTTTTTCATCTATAGATTGTTTCATAGATCTTCACTGATACACACTGATCTTCTTCTTTTTCATCAGAGGTTTCAAATTTAGCAAACTATTTTATTTGGACAATCTGTTTTTTAATGAAAGATGACATTAAAGACAAACGTAGTTTAGTTTTTAATCCATCCTGGCATTCAGTATTTCAGGATTTCCTGTATTCAGTTCCTCAGTTTGGACTTGTTGGGCTTTTATCAGCAACACATTGCCTGGAGATGACATGGATTATTCTGCTGATCAAAGAGAAAGTGATAAATGTTTTAACTTCAGGCTCAGAGTTTGATGAGTGGGCTGCTGTTGCTGCAGATCCTCTGCTGCGTCGGTGACTGCAGCCTGCAGCATCAGTGCTCCAACACACTGTTGTCACAACAGGCCAGTGTGTGTAATGTCAATACAAGGAGAGGAGAGTCGACCAGGTAAACATCATCATGTACAGCTAGAACATCGACAGGATCAAAGGCCGTCTCTAGCCATGAAAAACACCACTCTTATTCCTTGACTTGCAGTAAAACAGAGTTGATTTAATGTTTTATGTTTTAATGCTCTTTGTAGTGGGGACTGAAGAACAGACTCTCGATATACTTTCTTATCGCGTTTAAAGGGGCAGTATTATATAAGTGTGACTGTTTTGAGCTTGACATCATGTTATAAAATTATTCCCTCATCAAAAACATACGTGGAGCGCTGCCTTGATTCTTTTATGTGTGTGAGAAATCCTATAATCTCCATGGCAACCATTTAGCTATTCAAAACACCTCGGTGGACCTAGCCCCGCCTTTCAGATGCAGCTCCTCCCCCACTCAGCTCCTTCAGACTAGCCAACAACAATTAGCAAACACCAATACCCGAACTTGAATCGGGACTGATACAGATATTAATATCAGATCAGTGCATCTCTAATAGGAATATTTAAAAAATAGACAAAATATGCACATTTATTAGTGTATTAAAACAGACAATTTATAACAAGTGAAAATGAAAATAAAACTGTGCAAACAACAGAGATGTACTAATACCAGCAGGGAAGTAAACACAGGTGAAACCAGAACCAGAACCAGCGAGTTGACCAGCACAAAAAGCTCAAATTAACACAGAACCACCTGGACCAGCTGGAAAAAGATACAGAGATGAGGGCTAAAATCTAATTTCCAAAGCGGGGGACCCGACATGTGACCCAAACTCTTTCCAAAGGTTGAGTCGTCGCTGGATTTTCCTCAAATACTGAGGAGAAAATATCCTGAGAGATCGAGCTCAGGGTAAAGAGTCACCTCTCCATCTGTTCATGGATGCACAGACAGCAGGAGTTCACACACACGCACGCACGCACGCGCACGCACACACACACACACACACACACACACACACACACACACACGGGGGAATGTTTCCGTCACTTCAGAGGACATCAGCACCATTTCCTGTCAGTTTCAAGGAGAAACGCTGTAAACAAAGGCACTGCTTTCAGTCCCTGGGCAAGGCGAGCCAATGCTGAAATCTAACAGATAATATTAGGAAAAGTTTGTTTTGTTTTTTTTCCTCCCCAAAGCAAGACGGGGACAAGGACACTCTCACCAGAAAACAAAGACGGTGAATACTATAGATATTTGAAGGATTTAGTCTGAAATGTCCATGAATCCTCAGACCCAACAGGCTTGTTCCTGTTTGCACACCATTGATTTTTCCTAGTAAATCATCTGCTTCAGTTCCAGCTCTGAGTCAAGCTTTTCCAGCCACAGAAGATGATGTTACCACACATTATGCATCTCTTATCAGCGGCTTCGTTAAAGGGACGTGTTGCAGGGGGAAGCAGCGCTGCAGCAGGCTGCTGACGGATCTGCTTGTCTGCAGAGAAATGGTGTCGTTCATCACAGGGTGACACGTTATTGGTGCTTCTGCCCTGCGGACCGATTCCAGCTGCTGCTCTCAGTCAGGGAGCAGATGTGGGGAAGGGAGTCTGTCTGCAGCGGCCACTGGGCCACAGGCCGGACAGAACAGGACGACACACACATTTCAATCTGCCTGGGTAAAAGGATTTCTACAGGTGGCATTCTCCCACTTTAACCACGGAGCTAAATACCTGAAAATATAAGGAAATATGGAACACTTTCATGCAATTTTGGAAAGTAACCAAGCTGAATTATAAATAAGATTAATATTAATTCATATAACTATTACTTTTAGTAAGAGAGCGACACTTTATCTAGTCATTGGACTTGAATGATTAAAGCTTTATCTGGATATTTATATACAAATTTGTTTACCTTTATGCATTTGCACTTTTTAAAAAAGAAAAAAGGACACATATGAGACTTAGACAGTATGTATAAATATATGGATAACATACATTCGTATTTTTTTTCTCTTTTTATATATATTCTTTTTTTTAGCTGAATTTTATTTTCTGTTATTTTAATTTTATTTTGTACCCTAAGTGTTGATTTTTGGGTAGAGGATCTTCAATGATTGTTTGAATGCATGTTTTCAAAAACTCAGTAAATATATTGTTAAATAAAAATTTACATTTGGATAGCAGCACAAATGAAAATTTTTGCTGCACAAATGTTTGACACAAATTTAGTTAGATTTGGGTAATATGGGGGAGCTGATTGACCTTTTGATCTTTAAACTTTCATTAATATCCTCAAATCAAGAGCAGCACAGACGGAAATTTTTGCTGCACAAACATTTGACACCAGTTTTGTTAGATTTGAAGAAGGTGAGGAACTGACTTCACTCAGATGCGTGACTCGACCTCTGGATCTGTGATCACAGGATCCAGTTTGATTCATCTAACTTGGACTACAGAACCCCCCCAATGGACTACATTAACAGTGAGTCTATGTGTTGATGCTGAAGAAGCTGATAATGCAGTTTGGATAAGTGCTGAAGACGGGATTATGGTAATTAATGTGGTTCTGGAAACATCAGTGAAAGGTTTCCTGAAAACTGGAGCCTCCTCAGAGGGGCAGGACTGGACCGGATTGGATCGGACCGGATTGGATTGGATCAGACTGGATTGGATTGGACCGCATTGGATTGGATCGGATTGGATTGGATCAGACTGGATTGGATTGGACCGCATTGGATTGGATGCTGGCTGGAGGCTTCCAGTGGGCGGTCTCAGTGAAAAACCCAGCAGCAGCTCTGATTGGACGTGTAGTCCCTCATTGGCGTTCCTGCCACAGAAGGCTCTGTTTTCCTGAGAAAGTTTTCAGCATTAATTTTGATTAGGAAGTGGAGTTTGTGATTGAGATCCAGCAGACTTATGTAAGGCGGTGACTTCCTGGGGTCAGGATCCACCTACACTGCAGAGGGTTGACAACACACCACGCTGAGACACATACTCCAGCTAGAAACATAAATCTTTCCATATATGCACTGACAAGGGTGACTGGATGTTGTATCCATGGCTACCTTCTCACGTAATCTGTATTATTTTTATCACAAAAGCCTTTCTGTTTTTCCTCCCGAGCCTCGTGCTAACATGATGCTGGTATACAGTCGCTGCTATATGAAGACGAACCGGAGCTTCCCATTGTCTCCGAACCGGAGGATGGAGGAATCAGGGGAGGATTTTAATAAGATGAGACAAGCAGAGCTTCTCTGTTTTCACTGCATTTCTTCTCACTTGATGAAACTGAACACCTCATCCTGCAGATCCGACTGCGGGTTTCTCTCAATGAGTTCCTCTGCAGTAATCAAAAACTGTGACTAGACTGTAAGGGTGCGTTCACACAAGCCCTGTTTAGTGTGCTTTAATCAAACTTTAGTTCATTAGTTTAGAAAGTTCGGTTTGTTTTGGGATGTGAGAATATGGAAACAAACTCCGATGTACCAAGAAACGTGAACTCTGATCCACTCGAGCAGTAGAGTTTAGTAACAGCTGGAGGCTGTGCTGACTTTTTTCAGTGAGACCAGAAAGCAGCATTACAGTATCTATATGGCTGGAAATAAAAGCATTAAAGTCTAAGTATTAGAGAACAGGGACAACTCTGGCTACATTTTTTAGATGATAAAATCCTGTTTTAACTATTTTAATATGTGGAATAAAAGTGAGCTCAGAGTTGAGAAGACTCTGACTTCAAAACAAGTCAGAGGTCCAGGTTTCTGACTTGTTTTCAAGGTTTAAAAGATGCAGTTTGTTATTTTTGAATAATAATTTCTTTCTGATCCTCTGGTTCAATTATTAAAATTCTGTTTGGTCCTGGTTGAGCTGGTGAAAGTTCTGTGCCATCCAGTCTTTATGTCTGAAATGCGATTAAAAAGTGCAGTGATTGGCTGGGGGTCGTCCCGAGACAACGAGATGCATAACTGAGTGTCATCAGCATAACTGTGGAAGCTGATTCCATGGCTCCTGATGACTCCACCAAGTGGCAACATGCATAAATTGCAAATGGTTGGTTTGACTCAGTGCAGTGAGAAAAAGAACCAAAGCAGCTGGAAATGGAACAAATTGATCAGTTTTGGTTCCCAATTAAATTGATTCTACCAGACTATCATGTGAATGCATCCTCAAAATCATCTGCCATCAGTAGTCATACTCTCTACAGCTGAGACCAGATACTTACATACACTGTAAACCTCACTGACATTAACTCAGACTAAACTGCTTCCTCAGTGGAGGACCTGACCATGGGACTGAGGATGTCTGGTCTGTACACTCAGATTAAAAGTAATGTGCAATGAGTAAGCTAATTTAGAGTAAACGGTCGTACAATCTTTACCTCCTGCTTGCTATTGATTCAATCATCAAACTACATCAAAATGGCCTGAAACTGAAAGTAGCAGAAGTACAAATGAAAAGATGGAAAGATTTCAGAGTTTTTAGAGCTTTTTATCCACACCACTTTGAAGGATCACAGGAAAGCCTTGCTGCTTGGAGAGAAAATAGGCCATCATCAGTGATTTTAAACAGGAAACACTGAACTTATTGGTTCTGCTGAGAGGGATGAGGTGAAAGAAAGATGGAGGCAGTAGGTGGGAAAAAGATTATTATAAATGAAAGGCTGTGCTTCAGGAAACAAACAGGAAGTGTGTGAGCAGATTTAATGCACCAGATGCAGTTTTGTGTCTGACCTTGATGAAACGAGAAAGGGCGTCTGTCCATATAAATTTGAAGGATTTATGGAGTCCTCTGGAAAATGAAGAGGACGTCCAAGACGGCAACAGGTCCATGCTGGAACCCGGACATAAACTGACTCACTGGATCATAAATCAGGCTGTCTGGTTTCATTCTGTCGCTCTTCAGAGACCAGAAACTCTCTTCCTTCTTCAGCTGATCAGAACCGACCCATCTGCAATATTCTCCCACCGATACCGCGGGTTATCTGGTCTGAGCAGCTCAGTTAGAGACCAGAATTAAGCAGAAGAGGAAGGAGATGGATAAAAAATTATTAATTATTACTAAAAATCTAAAACTTTAATGCAGGAAACAGAGACTAGAGGCGACAATCAGAGGATCAGATGAACATCTAAAGTGGAGATTTGATCCCAGGGAGGACCTTGGTTTAATTTTTAACTCCAAGTTTTGTTTAAAAAACAAAAAAAATCAACTCAGATAGCTGACTTTATCGTCAAACTCATTAGGCCTCTTATCTTAGTTTGACCTCAACTGCATGATTTTATCACACACTGAATATTGCTTCACATCATGGTCATTTGCTTGTGCTACTGCATTAAAACTTATTAAACAGCTTTTTAAAAAAGCAATTAAAGGAGACCACAGTCATATAACATTTGCCTAATTTTACAGTCATGGCCAAAAGTTTTGAGAATGATTCAAATGTTAATATTATTTTACAAAGTCTACTGCTTCAGTTTTTATAATGGCAATTAGCATAAACTCCAGAATGTTATAAAGAGTGATCAGCTTAACAGCAATTAATTGCAAAGTCAATATTTGCCAAGAAAATGAACTTTATCCCCCAAAACACATTTCGACTTCATTGCAGCCCTGCCTTAAAAGGACCAGCTAACATTGTTTCAGTGATTGCTCCATTAACATAGGTGTGGGTGTTGATGAGGACAGGGCTGGAGATCAGTCTGTCATGATTAAGTAAGAATGACACCACTGGACACTTTAAAAAGAGGCTGGTGCTTGGCATCATTGTTTCCCTTCTGTGAACCATGGTTATCTCTAAAGAAACACGTGCAGTCATCATTGCACTGCACAAAAATGGCCTAACAGGGAAGAGCAGCTAGAAAGATTCACCTCAGTCAACAATCTATCGCATCATCAAGAACTTCAAGGAGAGAGGCTCCATTGTTGCCAAAAAGGTGCCAGGGCGCCAAGAAAGACCAGCAAGCGCCAGGACCGTCTCTTAAAAGTGTTCCAGCTGCAGGATCAGGCTACCAGCAGTGCAGAGCTTGCTCAGTAATGGCAGCAGGCAGGTGTGAGTGCATCTGCACGCACTGTGAGGTGGAGACTCTTGGAGCAAGGCCTGGTCTCAAGGAGGGCAGCAAAGAAGCCACTTCTCTCCAGGAAAAACATCAGGGACAGACTGATATTCTGCAAAAGGTGGAGGGAGTGGACTGCTGAGGACTGGGGTAAAGTCATTTTCTCTGATGAATCCCCTTTCTGATTGTTTGGGACATCTGGAAAACAGCTTGTTCGGAGAAGACGAGGTGAGCGCTACCATCAGTCTTGTCTCATGCCAACTGTAAAGCATCCTGAAACCATTCATGTGTGGGGTTGCTTCTCAGCCAAGGGAGTCGGCTCTCTCACAGTCTGGCCTAAAAACGCAGCCATGAATAAAGAATGGTACCAGAATGTCCTCCGAGAGCAACTTCTCCCAACCGTCCGAGAGCAGTTTGGTGATGAACAATGCCTTTTCCAGCATGATGGAGCACCTTGCCATAAAGCAAAGGTGATAACTAACTGGCTCAGGGAACAAAACAGAGATTTTGGGTCCATGGCCTGGAAACTCCCCAGATCTTAATCCCATTGAAAACTTGTGGTCAATCATCAAGACACGGGTCAACAAACAAAAACCTGGGAATTCTGACAAAATGCAAGCATTGATTGTGCAAGAATGGACTGCTGTCAGTCAGGATTTGGTCCAGAAGTTGATTGAGAGCATGCCAGGGAGAATTGCAGAGGTCCTGAAGAAGAGGGGTCAACACTGCAAATATTGACTTGCTGCATTAACTCATTCTAACTGTCAATAAAAGCTTTTGTTACTCATATTATTGCAATTGTATTTCTGTATGTGATGAAAACATCTGACATACACACATAAAAACCAGAGGGCAGCAGATCATGTGAAAATAAAATATTCGTGTCATTCTCAAAACTTTTGGCCATGACTGTAGACAAATATAACTTAAGTTTTGAGAATTTTCAGTTATTTAAAAATGACTGCCTTTAAAGCCATTAAAAACATATCCTTAGAGAATTTTCTAAAAAGGCAAAAAGCATTAGGTCAACCTTCAGACGGGACTGAGACGTTTAATTTAGAAAGTCTTCATTCTCAAAAAATGTTTTATCAATTAAAAAATGTTAGTGCTGGAACAAACTGCTTGTTATTAGACAGAGCGCCACCTATCTGTTCTTTAAAGCATGGCTGGCCAGGACTCAGCACTGCGATCAATGAACCTCAACTACCTTTGAGGAATTTCATGTTTTAGTTATTATTTTTGCGACATAATGTTGTAAATATAATTTTTTTTAAATGAGCCTTTCAATATGAACCTTCTTGAAATTGGTTTTTCCAACTTTCTATACAGTTTTTATTGTATTTCTTATTTTTATGCATGAAACAGTGTGAATGTTTGCATCTTCTGTTTGTTTTTATGGGACTAAGAATGGAAATGAGCATTTTGCTATATCTGGTATATATGCACTGTCCCATTTAAATAAAATCAGTCAGATGGCAACTGAGACACTAAATAGTGAAACTGAAGGATGAGAAATCTTAAGGAATGTATATTAAAAGCAAAATGGGATAAATCCCAAATAAAGTGGAACCAAAGGACAGCAGAAGATTTGCCAGTTCAGGTGAAAGGTCATCAGATCCATAGCGGGTGGCGCCGTTCCTCAGCTAGCATCGATCAGTGCAGCTGCTCAGGGAGTCCCCCGGCGTCAGCCTCAGCACCGAGGCGGCCGCAGCCAGCTGGCAGCTGATGGATCCGGGTTACCGGGTCGGGATTCCCTCCAGGCCCAGAGCGTTGCTGGAGGTCTCCATCATAAAACGCCTGCTGGCTGAGAGAGCCATTAAACTTTCATCACCTTCAGGTTTTCATAAGCTGCTGCTCCTGGAATAAAACAACTGACTGACTAAAAGCGTCTTTAACTGAGATCATCTGTATGTAGGAGCTGATTGTTCCTTCTGGATGCTGAACAGTTTTAATACGTCTGACTCCGGTTTCAAGAGGTGAGGAGGGGTTCACATGCTGCTTACAGCAGAAACACAATTGCCCTCACAGCTCCAGCTGAAGACCAGAGCCATCCCTCCATCTTCTTCTCCAAAAGAAGATGGAGGGATGGCTGTTTTCCAGTTGACTCGGTTTGACTGGGGACCAAAACTGTTGCATTTTCAGCTGCTGCAGTTCTCTTCTACTGGTGTTCCCCTCCTGGCCTGTGGGGGCGCTGCATCAAGAACCACCTCAGCAAACGACACAAAACCTCTAATGAAGACACTTAATGCAACTTCCTGCTTCACCACATGGAAACAAAAATGGAATGCAGCCAGGAGAAACCTTCAACCCTCTTCTCCATGGGCATGGCTTTGTCTCCATTTGCAGTTACTGGTGATTCCTCCACGTTGCAAAAAAACTGAGATCCTGTTTTTTTTGCAACGGGGATGGTAGAAGCTGAGCCAAGCCTGGTATTGCGCACAAGCCATTTGATTGGCAGTAGACTGCTTTCATTGATTCCTCCTCGAACAACAACATCTCAACCAATCCGTCTCGAGACCGTAGTAGTTGGCAAGCTGCAGATTGCTGAATCTTTGGTCAACTTTGAAGCTCAAACTTTTTTATCAACTGTGGCGGTAGAGCACATACCATGTCAACTGGACGGGGCAACAAACAAATACACTAAGAGACTTCAGGGAAACTGACCGCGCAACGATAAACGTGCCAAGATGAGACGATCGGAGTGTCAACCACTGCATAGTGAGGAACACCCAACCTGGCTGGAACCGAACCAGAAACCGGACAGAGTAAGACTCTATGGAGAAAAGGCTTTAGCAACCCTGAGGATGAATACTTGAACGTTTAATTATTTAAACATTGTGAAGATGAATTTTCTGCTTCTCCTGTCTGGATCATCTCTGGGTCTCCAAGTTGTAGTTTCATGGTGAATGTGGAGGCCAACATTCATCTGAGACCTTTTCCTTTTTTCATCCACATCAGTTCATCTCAGTCTGCATGCTGGTAGCACAGCAAGAAGATCCTGGCTTCAAATCCCAGCTGGGGTCTTCCTACATGGAGTCTGCTTGACTCATAAGACCAATAAAATTATGGAGAACTCTGACCATCATCTTCAATCAGAGGCTTCTTCAAATTTGCTGTAATACACACCGCTACAGGAGAACTTTAATGCCATCACTATATACAATAAGAATTTGAATTAATGTGAGTTACAACATTTAATGAAGTAATTATGAATTTGCATGTCCTCCCTGTGCATGCATGTTCTCTCTGGGTACTCCGGCTTCCTCTGACAGCAAGAACCAAGACTGTTGGGTTAACTGGTCCTGTGATGGACGGAGACCTGAACCCCCACAGTGACCTGAACAGACCGGCAGATATGGGTGCAGCTGGACCACCAACCTGGAGTGCGGCTGGACTCCAGGTTTTAGAGCAGGTTCATTTCCATGTCAACTATAAATCTCCTCTGCAGAGCTCGGTCTCTTCTAACCAGCCTAGATTCGGTCTGATGTCGTCATTTCCCTCCACTCCTCCTGAAGCGTTTGGTTGGATGGATGTCTTCTCCTGATGCGCCTTCCTGAGCTGAAACGGGGCCAGGCTAAGAATAAGTTCTGCTGTTCAGACTGTACCACCGCTTCAGGCCCACTTCTGATTTGATTTTCTAACTTCGTCTTTGAAAAATGACCCACAAATGAAATTAGCGTCGTTATTACTGTGTTCTCTCCATCAGCCGGCGAATCTGGGCCCTGAAACAGGAGCTCTGCAGTTTGATTCCTCACAGACACATTTTCTAATCTGCAGCCAACTCTGAACACGATCCACCGTCTGTGTTCAGAGGGTTTCCTCCTCTGCAGCGAGACATCAACACATCCAGCGTGTTCCTGCAGCAGCAGAGGTGTGAGATGGCAGGTTGGGATGTGTGTGTGTGTGTGTGTGTGGGGGCGGACTCTGGCCTTTTCCCCTCCTCTCCCACGTCCTCCAGCTCTGCCGCAGCATTAGCATGCAAACAGCAGCTGCAGCGCTGCACCCCATGGCTCACTTCAAACAGCAGCACAACCTCAGCTCCCCCACACACACACACACACACACACACACACACACACACACACACACACACACACACACACCGTCGCACTATGACCATGTGCTCCTGTTCGTATATCACAGCAGCAGCAGAAACGGCGCTCTGCTCATGTCAATGAGACGTTTCAACATTCAGCCCACGCATCGAGTGGCACACACAGCTAGCAGCCCACACGCTGGAAGCTGCTCCCGCTCAACCAGATCATCACAGCCACATTTTTTTTTTTCACTTTTCATCTAAGTAAACACCGGAGTCGGGCTGCAGAGGAGCAGCCGCCGCCGCCGCCGTCCGCCCCCTCAGAGCTGGAACTGCTCCCTGGAGCCGCCAGGAGTTGGTGGGGTAATAACGGAGCGAAATGAAGCCGAAGCTCCGCAGGGGAAATAAATCCACTCTGAGGCTGGATGTCGGTGAACCTGAAACTGCAGGGAGGCAAAATGAAAACAAGACCTGGTCCGAGGAAACAAGCTGATGAAGATCTACAGACATCCCTGGTTTCCAGATGATTCTGACAGAGGGGTCAAAGGTCCAAACCGGGTCAGGATGGTCAGAACCATCATTGATGGTCCATCAATGGCTGCTCTGTAGCGCTCCAGTCTGGAGGTCAAACATGTCTAAGATAAGACTCCCTTCTGTTTCAGGACAAGCATCAGGTTTCCTATCTGTGGAGGAAAGGTTTAACCAAAACCCTGCAAGAGTTCTGCCTGTTCTGTTTCTAACCCACAGTGACCCGAAGGACTGAATGTCCGCATGGAAACAGGAACTTGTTCCCATCAACGGTTTTTATGCACATTTTGACGAATCGTATTAGAAAATGTAGAACGGCAGAATTTAAAATAACTTCTTTAACTTTGCAAATGTAGCTTTTACACTTTTTTGAGGCAAATATAAACTGCCGAAAAACTTTTTCGGCAGTTTTTCCGAAAAAGAGTGAATGCATTGAAAGGGAGATTTAAAGTTCTAACAAAACGAACACTCCCGGCCATTCTGCACCTTACCAGAGGCACCAAACTCCAAAACACTTCCAAGTCCAAACGTCCAGGGCTCAGAGGTGTTTCTGAGGGTTGATTTGTACTCCATGCTGTTAGCATCCTCTACTTCCTGTTTATTCCAGCCATGCATAGTGTCCACATCCGATGACGTCACGCTTTGGGTCACATGACTGATTCGCTCCAAAGCAGAAGATGGAAACAAGTCATATTTTATTTTTTCTTCTTTTTTGTGACATTTTAAAAGTTGCTCAGAATTTGCGCAAGAATTGGATGGAAACCTAACTAGTGAGGAGTTCTCCAGGTTTTTCTCCTGAACGTCTTTCCAGGACATCTCTGAGGACCAATCAGATGTCTTCGTGAGACGCCCTGTCCTTGTCCTCCAGCTCCTCAGACGTTGTCCGTGATCCAGCCACCGGCCTCGGGGTCGTCTCACTGCCTCAGTGAACTCTGATTCTCCCCAAACCTTCCCGTTTCTGGTTCTATTAAGGACGACTGAAGAGACGGGTTGGACCCTAAAGCAACCCTGTGGGTTCAGTTCTGGTTCCTATTGCAGAGGGTTTGGTCCGACCTAAAGCTGAATCAGTGAGCGGCATCAGACGGTCAGACACAACAAAAACGCCTGAAAACTGATGAAAGAATGAAACCCAGGAAGAAGGGAAACGTGTCCCAAAGCGTTTCTGTCGTTCCCGTTTAGCTTCTGAGGTTTTTTTCAAGGACAAACAGATGAAAGCTCCGAATGTTAAAGGCAGAAAATTCACTTTAAAACAAAAAAGTTTTGTCTAAATCAGAAAAGCCTCAAGCAAGTTCCTTCCTTTATGGATGTTCTGTATCTTGTTTATGAATATTTATTGTCAGAGTCTCTGACAGCCAGCGAACTTGGACCCAATCTGTTTCCATAGCAACACGGTCCAATAAAAGAGCACTCGTCCCGTCACCGGCAGCTTTAAAGGCTGATTTTATGAGTTGAGTTCAGGTGTCGGAAAAATTTATACGAGTTCAACTATGAGCTGCTGCAGTTTCTAAGTGTTCAGATGAAAACGAGCTGCAGCACATCTTCTGGTTCTGAATGAGGAACCTGTTTGTGTTTAAATTATTGTGTGGTGCAGCAGCTTCTACATTGTGTTTTCTACCTTGTTGTCTCTGCAGCTCCCTGCAGCCCCAGAGCCAGATCCTCTGATGTGACTGAATCATGTAGGCGCTGCAGCGCCTTCTAGACATCGACACCATGGCAACAACACAAAGCTGCGTGCTTACATAAAGGCGACCAGAGATCCAGGAGAACAAGGCAAACCGATCAGAAACGGGGGAGCTGGTGCTCGTTTCATCTGATCCCAGATCAACTCCGTTCACGCCTCAAAGCGGCAGGAACAGGACGAGTCAGAGCTGTAGGTGGATGACCGGCCGGCAGACATGATGGAGTCACAAAGGTCACCGTAGGAGGAACCTCTGCAGGACTTCACATCCTGATGCTAATCTGCTAACTGATATTTCAGAATAAAAGTCCTGCTGAGAACACTTAATGGATTGCTCAAAGGGCTCAAAGGGCTAGTACTATGTACTCTCCAGAAATATAGTGCCATCTTCAGGTGTTTTAAAAAATTCTACATTTATCAAATATGACTTAAAGAAATACTACTTCCTGATTCAACACCTTAAAATTGGGCCTCTGTCTCTTTACGAAGCTCCTGGTCTTTTTGAAGCTCCGTCTTCAGGAAATCATCACAACATGGCTCTTTTAACGTTTTTACCCGCGTTGCTCTGACAAGTAGCTCCTAGCTCAGCAGTTACAGCAGTTCCACCAGCCATTTGCTATTTGCTGCTGGCTAGTCTGAAGGAGCTGGAGTTACAGGGTTGGGCTGCTCCATGAAGCCGAAGCTTCGAAACTGAAGCTCTTGAGAAGGAGCTGCAACCCAAAGGCAGAGCTGGGTTCACCCAGGCGTTTGCAGCTGAATGGTTGCCATGGAGATTAAAGGATTTGAAAGAATCAAAGCAACACTCCAAGTTTGTTTTTGATGAACGAATAACATAACATGATGTGAAACTAAAAAAGTTTTTTTTTTTCTCCAAAGTTCAGTGGATTCCAGAGTGGTTCCACCATCTGGACAATAAGTCAGGAAGTAAAATTGACTAAAACTAAAGTTTGTGTGGAAAATAGATGTTATGAATCAAGCTGACAACTATATTTTCTGTCTGGATCGACCCTGCTGTAGCCTATAGTCTCCTAGACTCCAGAGGGCAGTATAGGGCACTTAGGCAAGAGTACAACACTGTGCAGCATGTGTAGAAGTAAAAACCCCCCAAAACAAAACAAAACAAAAAACAAACAGTTGTTAGTAGCAACACGGTGGTAAGATTGTTTTTATGGGCTGAACCTCTGCTGGGAGGACGTTCTTGCTCATCCATGTTTGTTTCGTGTAGTTACAAAATGTCAGAGGTCCACTTTGGGGAATGGGTGTGGGGTTTTTCTGCCCATGTTGGCCCCTGCTGGTCCAGAAGGAATGAATGCTGCAAGGCAATGACCACATAGAAGTTTTTAAAATTAATCTGAATAATGAACTGAGCTTGATTAATTGATTTTAAGGATCAGTTGGTAATCTTAGTGTCACTGAATTAAAATGATTGTTTTGGTGGTATATAAGTAAACTGAACTGAAATAAATTGAGCTTCAGGTCACAAACCAAGGTGCATCATGGAGGGAAGTGAAGTGAGGGAGAAATAGTCCTGATCTCAATTGGTCCTCCTCGGCCAACATCAGTGTCTGACCTCATAAATGGTCAGACAATGGTTACTCAACGTTCATCTGAGGGAACACTGTTGTTTGCCATCTCCTGACTGATACATTTATATATTTCTACCTTCAGATCCTTTGATTTTCCTCTCATTGATTAGAATTTTACTGGTTTGAATGTTTTTATTAAGGCCTCAGAAATCTGACATTTTACCTCCGTTTATGTAAATGACGCTTCGGCTTTTGTTTTAATAATGGATGATTTCTCTGTTCTCATTGGGGATAAATTGTTCTGGTGGGTGGCTTCATGCATTGTTAGCACTTATATAACACATGAATAAAGATGGTGGTGAAAACATCTCAGTTTGGGTGAATCACAGCCGTTGGAGTGCAGAAAAACAACAGGTAGCAGCGAATCTGTCACCGAGCTGCTGGGAGCGGCGAATGCTGTTTCCTCCAGAGCGGCTGATGAAGAGGAGCTGCTTCACATCTTCATCACCGCTACCGTCAGCAGACACTCGGATCTCCTCCTATTGGCTCACAGCCAGAGGTGGCAGAGAACCCAAAAACTGTAAACAAGTAAAAGAAGCTCTACTTCAACATACTTTTACTCAGGTAAAAGTAAAAAGTAGCCATCCAAGGAATTACTCAAGTAGTAAAAGAGTATTTGGTAAAAAGTATACTGCACAGAAACAGGGCTTTCTGGAAGATCAAACAGCAAGGAGGAATGGTTCAAACCAGGAAAGGGTCAAAGGTCGATCAGGATGACGCTCCGACATGCAGCTGGTTCTGTTATTGACCCAAATCCCCTCCTATAATTAGAACAGGATTGTTTTCATCACTCACAGATTAAATGTGCTGCTTCAGCGTTGACGGCACATTAACGTTGACCGACTGGAAATTTAATTAAATGTTAGGAAACAGTCACAAAATGAGAGCCGGCTTCATGGCCGCCGGGCTCTGACCCAAACTCCAAGCCTGGTTCTGCCTGCTCGGCCCACTAGGCCTTAATTCAGTCAGCAGGAACTGTGAACAAGTTTCTGGGACGACCAGCTGAAGTCTGGAGCTGCTGATGTTCAGGGTGAAGGAGGAAAACTGAGTCATCCCAACACGATTCTGGGTGATGTCTCATCGTCCCTCCTGACGGTTCTGGTTCCGCCTCGGGTCCGTTTCTATTTCTGCTTGTTTTGGAGATCTGAAGGAGAAATCTGAAACAGCTACCAGAACCTTATTTAACAGGAAGGTCGACACAAACATCAGGCGTGTCATTTCCTCCAGATTCCAGGTGGACTAAATATTTTGATGGCTAAATATTTAGTTTCCAAACTAAATATTTGCCCGGTTCTGGTTGCTTACCGGCAGCAGTCGGCCCGGTTCGGGTTGCTTACCGGCAGCAGTCGGCCCGGTTCGGGTTGCTTACCGGCAGCAGTCGGCCCGGTTCTGGTTGCTTACCGGCAGCAGTCGGCCCGGTTCGGGTTGCTTACCGGCAGCAGTCGGCCCGGTTCTGGTTGTTTACCGGCAGCAGTTGGCCCGGCAGCTCTCTGCTGTCCCAGGAGTCCGGAGCCTTCTTCGTCCCCCCGAGCAGCAGCGACGCCTCCTCTTCCTCCCCAGTTCAGGGCCGAACGGATCAGGTCTGAGGTCTCTGGGAGAATCAGCTGTAAACAGCTGCGGTTCTGCCTTTGGCTCCCGCATATTAATGCGGTTCTGATTCAAACACAGGTTGTTTAGAGCTGCAGTAACGAACTTTCAGAAAAAAAAAAAATTGAAATATTCTGTAACTGTCACCATGTCGTGATAATTTAATATGAGCTTCTCTGCCTTCTCCCAGTGCTAACTAGAAACAACCAATCAGAGAAAAGAGCCTGGTCTTAGCGCTGCCAATCACAATTTGGTGTGGCGCTGCTCATTCCCAATCCTTTTTCAGCTTGAAAGGCTAATAAATGCATTTATAAACATAAAAACAAAGGATATATCTATAATTTTTTAATATGTTTTAACTTTATAAACACACAGTATAGTTCCAGTTCAAATTCTAGTTTCCCCCCATTAATTTCTGTTTTTCTTTATTTTAGAAAACATTTTCTTAATTTCAGCTTTTGTTATTTTGTTAGTTTTAGTTAACTATAATAGCCTTGGTTTGGATCAGAGTTTTAAAAGTAGACGTGGAGTCTGAGATTGAGACCTGTGGTCAGGTTCACAGCTTTTCATACCAGAACATTTGATCTCCTTTCTGGATTTTAAAGGACAGATTCATGAGGAGCAGGAATAAACCCGGGGAGCTGCTGCTGCTGCTGAGCCGTCAGCCGAGGAGAAAATAGCTTCAGGAAATGCTTTCCCTCTCCATGAAACGAGGCTCTAATAACCAGCCTGTCCAAACTGTCCTCGGCTAAAGCTGCTAGCTGATGTCAGATCTGCTGCTGCTTCACAGCATCAGGAAACCTCCACGTTCCCCCTTTAGCTCTACATTAACCTTTGACCTATCTGCAGATCCGGAAGATAAAAGACCAGGTGAGCAGGAGGAAAATGGCTCATCTACACCCTAAAGGTGCTGGAGCTCCAGGAGGCCTGAAATCTGGGTTTAGACCTGAACCTTCAGAGCCACATAAAGACGGTTACAAAGTCAGCCTTCCATCACCTGAAGAACATTTCCAGGGTTAGAGGACTAAACAATCAATCAATCAATCAATCAATCAATCAATCAATCAATCAATCAATCAATCAATCAAGTTTATTTGTGAAGCAGATTTCAGCAAGAAGGCAGTTCAACATGCTTTCCATCATAAAAACACAAAACAACACAGTCAACAACTGAAGCATTACATTTTATTAAGTCCCATCGTTACACAGCAGAATGTTGATTAATGGTTTATGTTTCTAAAGCAACTCTAGCCAGGTGGGTTTAAATCTAGATTCAAAGGAACTCAGTGTTTCCTGGAAGGTTGTTCCAGATTTGTGGTGCATAGAAGCTGAATACTGTTTCTCCACATTTGGTTCTGGTTCTGGATGCAGACCAGAACCAGAAAACCTGAAAGGTCTGGAAGACTGATACAACAACCGCAGATCTGTAATGTATTGTGGTGTTAAGCCACAATTCATCTTTCTATTGTCCCATAAAGATCTAGAGAAACTCATCCAGGCGTTTATCTTTAGTCATATAAATTACTGCAGCAGGTCTGACTAACAAATCAATGGTCCAGCTGCAGCTGATCCAGAACGCTGCTGCTGGAGTTCTGACTAAAACCAGGAAGATAGAGCACATCACCCGGTTCTATGTCACACAGTTCTACATCACCTGCTTTAGAACCATAATAAATAAAACACTGATCAATAATCTGATGTGTAACAATGATTTTGATTATGGAATTTGACAAAATGAAATGTTTGGTTTCTCAAAAGTTGATAGTTTTTATGATTTTTTTATTCTTCAGTTTTTATGATGCAAACTGCTTTGAACTGCTATGCTGCTGAAATGGCTTCTACAAATAAACTTGATTGATTTGAAGCTTCTAGATTAAAAGCTGGAAATCCCTGAATCTGACCTCAGGGTGACCTCTGGGGGCTGATGCACGGTTTCAGTACCAGCTCAGCCTCAGCTCGGTCCGCTGCATCTGCTCCCTGATGAAGACGTTTCTTCACACTTCCAGAAAGATGGCGGAGGCGTTGACGTGTTGTTCATCCGATGACCTCTGACCTCGGTCTGAGTCGGCTGAGGACGACGCTGACTCAGCGTCTGTAGCCTCCTGGGTGAACAGGACGTCCCAGAGGACGGGTCTCTGGGGGACAGATGTTCCACATCTGGGCCGGAGCGGATCAGCCTCACCTCACCGCCTGCAGCAGGACGGAGCGTTCCTCCAGTCACATCCAGGATGGGTCCAATCGGAGCCAGAACCAGATGCTGCGGCGCTGTGGCATCGGTCTGCTGAACACATGGACCATCATTCCATGCAGCAAGAGGTTCTGGTTCTGGTTCTATCCAGAGTTTTTCTCCCTTCTTCACCTGCAACCACTGATGACCCAGTTTGGACCCAGGTTCAACTGGTGGACAGACGACATTTGACTCTAGAAGACAGAGGAGATCATGGTCCATTTAAAGGGGCAGTATCCTGCAAAATTCACTTTTTTCAAAATAAATCTTTCCATAATGTTATAATGTTATTCCCTCCTCAAAAGCATCCCTTTAATCTCCATAGCAACCATTCAGCAGTCATAAATGTCTGAGTGGACCTAGCCCCGCCTTCGAGACGCAGCTCCTCCCCACTCAGCTCATTAAAGGGTTAATAAAGGAGCCATGTTGTAACGACTTCCTAACGGCAGACTTTCAGAAAAAACAAGTGTTTCTTAAAGAGACAGAGGCCCAATTTCCATCCATCCATCCATTTTCTGTACAGCCTTGTCCCTAGTGGGATTGGTGGGTTGCTGGTGCCTCTCCAGCTAACGTTCCGGGTGAGAGGCGGGGTCACCCTGGACAGGTCGCCAGTCTGTAACAGGGCAACACAGAGACAAACAACCATGCACACACTCACACCTAGGGAGAATTTAGAGAAACCAATTAACCTGACAGTCATGACTGTGGGAGGAAACCAGAGTACCTGGAGAGAACCCACCATCCACAGGAAGAACATGCAAACTCCATGCAGAAAGACCCCGGACTGGGAATCGAACCCAGCCCGGGGGCAACAGCTCTACCAACTGCACCACTGTGCAGCACCCAGGCCCAATTTCAAGGTGTTAAATTATGAAGTAAGATTTATTTTAAGTCATATATGATATATGTATAATTTTTACTTGCTAATGTAATAAAAATGCATGCAAAATACAGACTACTGTCCCTTTAACAAGTAAAAGTTCACATCATCAACCATCCACCACCGTGCTTCAACTCTGACATCCTGTCCTCCATCCACATGCAGCTTTTCTAACCTCGGTCCGGCGGCCATCTTGTTTCTAGAAAGAAGGGGCTGAATCTGATGGGTGTCTGCTCCTTGGCAGCTGATGAGAAGTTTTCCTTTCTGGTGAACGACGACCTTTGACCCTTCCCAGCTTGACGAGCAGCAGCAGCAGCAGCAGCAGCTGTTCTCTGATGTAGTTCTACCCTGGCATCAATCTGCAGCAACTTCTGCCGCTGCAGCGTAACAATCAATCAATCAATCCATTAATTGAGTTCATGTGTTTCTGTGTGTGAATATGAAAAGTTATGATGCGGGTGATGACATAACTGCACTCAGGGCCGTTCAGATCAATCGGCCTTAATGTGGAAACACTGCGACCCGACCGAGCGAAACCCGGGAAACTAAACACTCATTTCATCTGATAAGCATTAAATATTCCAGATGAAAGCAGCATTTAGACATCAGAACAGGAAATATTATTGATAACAGATCACTGAACACAGCTGGTCATAAAGGGAAACACGACTATCCAATAAACTCTTGACTGTTTTATCAGGCTCTCCAGGATTTTGCAACAGCCTAAAATGACAGATTTTGTGGCAACGTTTTCAAAAACCTGAATTTTCTTAAGCTTAATTTCTTATAAAAAAAATGTATCTTATAAAAAAATTTATTGGAGAAGCCGTTGCAATAATTGGAGAAAAAAAATGTAAATCCACAGGGCATTTATAAATGATGAGTGAATTTGAATTAATAGTTGCAATTGCAAAATTTTTGACGGATCAGAAGCTTTGATCTGTCAAAGCTTCTCAAAGCATCAGTAAATCCTGACCTGCAGGATTTGCTGGTCAGGAACAGAGATGCAGTTAAAATGTTTGTAAGTTGATCAGAGGTTGAAGGTTTTAATGAAAACCTGCAGCAAAGAGGCTGAGCCGTTAAACCCCCCCTCCACAGAAACCACAGCAGCCCAGCAGCAGTAAACAGGGTCGCTGGGAACCAGTAATGGGCTCATTAAGAACTTAAAAAAGGAAGATTCTGTCCCTGAATGTCAGCAGGAAATGTCACCTGAGACCAGGAGCCGCAGGAGCTGCAGCAGCGCCTCAATCTCAGCTCTAATTAGTTTTAATTGACTGCAGCTCGTCTGGTTAGCCGTCCAGCAGCAGAAGCTGAAGCAGCGCCTCAGAAAATGACTGTCCCTGTAATAACATCAGCCTGGAGGAGAGGCAGCGACCCGACTGAGGCTAACGGGCCGGACTGAAACCACTGGGTCCGACTGAAACTACTGGGTCCAGCTGAAACTACTGGTTCCAGCTGAAACTACTGGTTCCAGCTGAAACTACTGGGTCCCACTGAAACTACTGGTTCCAGCTGAAACTACTGGGTCCCACTGAAACTACTGGTTCCAGCTGAAACTACTGGTTCCGACTGAAACTACTGGGTCCCACTGAAACTACTGGGTCCCACTGAAACTACTGGTTCCAGCTGAAACTACTGGTTCCGACTGAAACTACTGGGTCCCACTGAAACTACTGGGTCCCACTGAAACTACTGGTTCCGACTGAAACTACTGGTTCCAGCTGAAACTACTGGGTCCCACTGAAACTACTGGTTCCAGCTGAAACTACTGGTTCCAGCTGAAACTACTGGTTCCAGCTGAAACTACTGGGTCCCACTGAAACTACTGGGTCCCACTGAAACTACTGGGTCCCACTGAAACTACTGGTTCCAGCTGAAACTACTGGGTCCCACTGAAACTACTGGGTCCCACTGAAACTACTGGTTCCAGCTGAAACTACTGGTTCCGACTGAAACTACTGGTTCCAGCTGAAACTACTGGGTCCCACTGAAACTACTGGTTCCAGCTGAAACTACTGGTTCCGACTGAAACTACTGGTTCCAGCTGAAACTACTGGGTCCCACTGAAACTACTGGGTCCCACTGAAACTACTGGGTCCGACTGAAACTACTGGTTCCAGCTGAAACTACTGGGTCCGGCTGAAACCACTGGGTCCGACTGAAACTACTGGGTCCCACTGAAACTACTGGGTCCCACTGAAACTACTGGGTCCCACTGAAACTACTGGGTCCCACTGAAACTACTGGGTCCGGCTGAAACTATTGGGTCCAGCTGGAGCTAACCGGTCCATCCGAAGATCCCGAAGCTACCAGTCCCTTAGTTCCCAGTTTTCCCCAGCAGTTGTCAGGATTCTTAGTGACTCCCAGTGATTCCAGTCTTTCCCAGTTGTTCCCAGTAGTTCCTCCTGTGTGTTCCCAGCCTTCCCAGCGCTCTCTGTACATTTTGTTCTCGGCTGCCATCCCTCAGTGGGTCGACGGGCCGATTGGAAATCCATGGCGCCCAGCCGGAGCCTCTTCCCCTGTGGGCATACGCTCATTGATTATCTGTCAGTGAGGAAGAGGAGCTCAGAGAGAGCTGACGGCACAAAGCAGGACTGGGAATCAAAATGAGGACGAGGAGCAACACTGAGGAAGAGCAGGATCAGCTCCCCCTTCTTCATCATCATCATCATTACTCTAAGCCGACTGGAAAGTAAAAATGATCTGAACCTGTTTCTGAATTATTAATTTATTCATCTGCCATGATAAACCAATAGTTGCCACAATAAACTAATATGGGATTAAATGCAGCCACACATTGATAAACATTCTGAATAAATCAGATTAAATTGCACAATATTTTTGATACATTTATTAAAAAAACACAATGATAGGTTAAGCTAATAAATATTTGTCATATTTAAAAAAAAATCATCTTTTATATGATCACTTGAATAAAAAAATCTGTGTATCAGATGTTAAACTTTCTGTTCCTAAAAACACACATCCTGGATGTATCAATAAATTATTAAGCATTTTAATATTATTATTAGTCCATGCCGGGAGGGGAGAAATCCCCAAAACCATCAGGGCCAAAAGAGTCTGTTTCAAAAATCACGCGGCTAACAGGGACAACTTTATCCTGGAGCCAAGTGGAAATGTGATTATGACCATAAAACATCTAAAACAAGAATTAATTCATGTCTGCTGGAAAGAGCAGAGCTAATTCAAAGAGTTGCTTGTGTAGCTGAAGCAGTGTTGTTTCACAGCAAGTTCTCACTTTTGTCCAAAGGTTGATTTTACAAATTTAAGCATTTTTATTTACTTTTCCTTGTGTGGCTGCAGATGTCCAGTAAAACTATCATTTATCTTTAATCTTGTGAACAAAATATAAAAGTTGCTCCGTGTTTTTTCGCTCCCCTTTCCATTCTTGAATTTCTTCATGCTTTCAAAAAGCAAATGTAATAATTGCAGGTGTTTTGCTCAGAAAAAGTTAAACATACAGACACTCTCTTTTCAATCAAAGGACCAAATGTGGTCTGTTGTAAATATTCACATGCTGATGATTTCTCAGTCACTAGCAACAACATTTAAATAAAATATCAAAAAACAGAGAAAAAATAAAGGGGTGGAGCAAAGCTGAGCTGAGAATATCAAGGAAATAATTTAATCCCAGATGTAACTCTAAACCCCCAAACAGTAAAGAATCAATTGAATTAATCTGAACCTGCCGCAGATTTCAGCGTGAGCTGCCGCTGCTCTCTAGGGTCCTGCTGCTAGAGGAACGCTGAGTGGACGTTAATCCTGAAAAACAAACATTTCTGCTCAGAATAAAACCTAAAAACAAGAACTTTGATCCAGTTTCAGCATCAGAATCTGAGGATCTGAGGATGAAAGTTTGGCTTTTTTTTGTTGATCCAATTAGATCTTTAGAAACCACACAGATGTTAAAAGGTGCAGTATTATGTATTTTCCATCCACATAATGCCATTTCATAGCACAATCAAAAACCTATGTAACCTCCAGTTGTTATAAATATACTACATTTATCAAGTATAACTTAAAAAATTGACTTCCTAAGGTAAGGCCTTGAAATTGGGCATCTGGTTCTTTAAGAAGCTCCACCTCCAGGTGTTTGCTTATCGCATTAAAAAATCAACCAAAGAATAATTTCATGAGAGGAAAATTTAACTCATCTTATTTTTTACTTTATAGAAACTTGAGATCTGCTGAAAATGAAGGTTAGAAACAGAAAGGTAATAAATGAGGAAGAAGATTTTATTTTCATCGCCTGATAAACACGATTTCCTGCAGGAACAGAAGTTTTTCTCCAGCAGAAAGTGATGAAACGGTGGGAGCTGCTCAGCGGTGGAGGATCTATGGAGCGAATGTAAATGTTAATGAGATCAGAAAAGGAAGAGTTGAAAAGAGGTGAAGCTTCGACACGTTGGGCTGCAGGTTCCCTCTGATGTGTCCCAGCCATCACATCTGAGCTCTAATGATTCTCTGGATGGAGGAAAGAGAGACTAAAGAGAGATCAAGGCATCTGCGGGGGTGAGGAAGAGGAGGGAGGAAGTCAAAGTGAATGAGAGAAGATGGAAGTGGCCTTCGGTAAATCCTCGCTCTGCCACCTTTCCATTCGTTTCTCCTCAGCCTAAACTCCAGACAGAAGATTTAATGAAGCTCACATTAAAACCTGATGCTTTTCACTCAGAATTAAAGATGAAGCCCAGCAAACATCTGCAGAGGCACAGAACCCGTCTGGTTCCGGGTTCGTTTTGATTTCAAACTGAAATTATTTACTAATTGCAGATGGAAACAGGCTGCAGATTTCCAAGCGGCTCGGCGTTCAAAGAAAAGCGTTCGGTGGGAGGTCTGTTCCTGAAGCGAGAGGTTTCACTGCAGGAGGCGGAAAAATTCGCTCTGGAGACGTTGAGTCAGGAAACCTGGGATGTTTTTTTAACCCAACTTCATAATAATAACCAAAAGCAGCTCAAAGACCCACAATTTCCACAAGTTAAAGGCTCCAGTGATGTAGAGTTTACCAAAATCAGCTCAGGCTGATGGAGATGATGTTTGGGAGGAAAAAAGGTTTTATTAAACTGATTATTACTCCTGATTGGTTCTGTTCTGATCCGAATGAAGCCACTGAATCAATCAATCAATCAATCAATCAATCAATCAATCAATCAATCAATCAATCAATCAATCAATCAATCAATCAATCAATCAATCAAGTTTATTTGAGTTTAACTTCAGTAACAAGGCAGTTCAAAGTGTGTTACATCATAAAAACACACTCAACAACCGAAGCATTGCATTTTGCCATCATTACACATCAGATTATTGATTAATGTTTCATTCATCATGTTTCTAAAGCAGCTCTAACCAGGCGGGATTTAGTCTGGATTTAAAGGAAATCAGTTTTTCGGCTGTTTTCCGGAAGTTTCTCCCAGATTTGTGGTGCATAGAAGCTGAATGCTGCTTCTCTATGTTTGGTTCTGGTTCTGGATGCAGATCAGAACCAGGAGAGCAGAGAGGTCTGAAGGCTGATCCACATATAAATGTCAGAGTTCCAAACTAAATTAATGCACAAGCCAAATATTTAGCTAATAAATTAAATATTTAGTTTGCAAACTAAATGTAATATAATATAAAGTTGCCTCCTGTCCTGCATGTCGGTGTTTGATTCTCTGCCTTTATTTTGAACCCTTTCACTTTGACCAGGAAAACGCTACATAAGTTAAATTTTCATCTTACTGCTGCACTGTCTTGTCTTTCCCATTTTGAGGAGAATTTAGCCTCTGTGTCACATGGTTTTTATTCCCCTGGGAAACACAAACTGAGGGAACTAAATCACTGCAGGAAAAAACTAAAATATCAAAATTATAGGTCAACAGAATATCATTAGATGTCTTCAGAAACTTTAAAACAGTACACGTTTCCTACATCAAAACGAGCCCTGAACTCATCACGGTGCATTCACTGTCACTCGATGTTCTATTGGGGAAATAAATCACGTCTCCGTCGCATTTCTCCTGGAAGGTGAGAACAGATCTCAGCCGGCAGCGGCGTTCGTAAGGAACCTCATCCATAATTAACAGCTGCAACTGATCAATAATAGATGATCAGCAATGGAAGAAAAACATTCATCATCCTTCAAGGAAACTAATCGCTCCTAAAGGTTCTGGTCGAGGCTCAGCAGCCGTCAGTCAGCGGCAGATTTCTGGTTCAAAAACATTAAATGAATGTGGATCAGTTTTAACTCTACACCTATTATTCACACTTTATTATCAATATCTTGAATTAAATTGCAAAACAGAATTACGATTTTTGGTTTTCTCAGTAGTTCAAACTTTATTCCTAAACTCTAATTTATTCTCAATTACCTTTTTAAAATGATGTAGTGGAGATATTCGCTTTTATAAAATAATCACGTCCACTCCTGATCAGTTTAGGAAAACTGTTCATTAACACAAGTCTGCTAAATTACACCAATGACTGTTGTTTAAAGCATGCCAAACCAATAGGGGGCAGTGTAGTGCTAAGCTAAAACTTGTCAGCCAATCAGAATCCTTCAAAACAACACTGACTTCCTGTTAGGAATTAAACATGGCGGCGGAGTTTCATTTGTGTGGACAGAGAGAGATTGAACTACTTTTAAATACAGTGTTAGAATATAAAGTTAATTAATAAAACAAGATGATGTCGACTGGGAATCCTGTTAAAGCCAGTATGTGGAGGATGAGCCTCCATGTTGGATCATTTGGGTTTATAAATGCACAAGTAAAAAGAATCAGTAGCTCATCTAGTAACAATGGTCACTCATGTGACGTCAAGATCCTATTACTAAATCTCTGGTTTCCACATGCAAATACAAAAACGGAGAATTGGCGAGAGTTTTCAATATAAATCATTTTAGTTATATTAAATTAAGCTACATGGGATGAAAGGCCAAAATCACATAAATATCCAGCTATGTTTGGACAAGGCCTCAGAGTTTTTCCTTTAAACTAACTTTATCCACGACTTCAGGCACTTTGTCTCCCTTATTCAGCAGCAACTTTCGATTGCTTCAAGACTGGATTCAGGATGTTTCAGGAGAATAAATGTAACAAACAGGAGCTTCTGGTTTCCTTTTATTCCTCCTTGAAGGCCAGACATTTGGCGTCCATGATGAACAGACGACCCGCCTGAGCCATGGACCTGTGCGGCTCCCGCTCCTCTTTAATTTAAGCGAAGCCCGACCCCGTTAAGGTTTGACCCAGAGTGGTTTCTGCTCCTCTGAAGCTGATTTCGGGTCGGAGCCTGGACCTGCTCAGAGCGGCTCTTAGTGACCGCAGGTTTCACTGAGACGGCGGCGCTCTGGTTAACGTGTGCCGCAGACGGAGAGGTGAGCCTGGTTTTCACCGAGATCCAAACCTCTCCTCCAGGAGAGAAATGGAACAACTCAGTCTGCGTGACATAGATCTACGCTGTGGCACAAACACTGAGAAGCTAAACTCTTAATCTTTTTGTCTCAGCAGCAGAGATTTTCCTGCCGGAGAAATAAAACTCAGATATTTTATTTTTCGGTTGTTGCCTGAGGCAGATCCAGCCCTCATGTTTATTCAGAGTTAGAGGAGCAGTAAATACGAAGTAGAAATTGACGTTTTTTTAGGTTTAAACCATGTTATAGTTTTATATTTCCTCATGGAAGACAAACTGGAGTGTTGCTTTGATTCCTTCAATCACGTTTAACCCTTTTACGCAGGGATGTGTCGGCGGCGACACATCCAAATTTGCAGTACCGTAATTCCGCCACACGTAGCGCTATCTGAAAAATTCCAACGGTTTCTGAAAGGGGAGGCGTTGCCCTTTCCAGCAAGTATCGGGTTAATACGGTAACTTCACAGCTGCAGCTGCAGAGTGTGTAATTAATCCGGGGGGCACTCGTTTAATAGACGGCATATTGCGAAAATAACTTGCTGGATATTGTAAGTTCCAGTTGTTATCGATACATGGGTAAGTATATCATCTCACAGGACATTTAAAGAACTACTTACAATTAAAATAAGGAAGGTTTATTTAGGCAGACGCTTGAAATTCCGGCATAAAAGGGTTAAGAAATCTTTTAATCTCCATAGCAACCATTCAGCTGTGAAAAACGTCTGGGTGGACCTAGCTCCGCCTCCGAGGCACGGCTCCTCCCCCACTCAGCTCCTTCAGACCAGTCAGCAGAAAATTCAGTCCAGTGCAGTGACTCAATAATTCACAGATGATTTCTTGAGTCAAATACTGGACTGAAAGTTGGTGCTAAGCAACCAAAGAATAACCCAAAACGTCTCCAGAAAGCCTGAAGAAACTTTGATCAAGACATCTTTAAATGATCGGAGGGAAATCCAAAGGATCCGGTTCCACTGCATCATCAGTTGATTCATCTGTTCTGTGAAGCCAAGAATAAAACAGAAAATATGGAGGTTTTTCTTTCTTTCCCCTCCCCTCAGTTTGTTCTGCTCTGTTCTCCTTTCAGCTGAGACTCTAATGGCTGCTGTAAATATTCAACGAGCTCCTGACGTCCATTCACTCCGAGATAAACAGCGAGAGAGGAGGAGGCTGTAAAAAAACACGGTTTATGATCCGTCCACAGAGTCCTAAAACACTCTGTGGTGGGAGGCGGAGGACGGATGGAGCGGAGGAGGAAAACAAGGTTAGGATGGACTGGGAGGAGAAGGTGAGGAGGTGAAGAAAGAGACAAGAGTCTGTTTCATCTGTCTCACTGTGACTCTTCAGGCTCTGCAGCTCAGCCAAGAGTTCAGTGAAAGACGCTCCACGGAGTTATGAGCTTCGTCTGACATGAGGGCAGCCAGAGGAGCCAGACATGAATAACTGCGTCTCCATTAACTATAAAACTATGCAAATTAAAATAAAACACCAATTAAAAAAAAAGAAAACCTGCTCTGTGATCAGGTGGTTTTTCAGCCGTATTGAAGTGGATGTTTTTCACAAAACTGTAATGGAAACACTTTTTCACATCATGAGTCACATGATCGACAGCCTGACGTTACCACTGGAGAAAACTACCAAGAAGACGACAGGAAGTAGCAGGAGGACGATGGATTTTTCTGGACATTGTGCAGCCGGCTCCACCAGAGCTCTCACAGCTTCACAGTTCATAAAAAGTTGTGCATCATTCTTCTGTAAAATGGCCAACTACAATTTCCCCAAAATGCAGCTTACATAGTTGTTTCCAAGTAGGCGGGGCTTGTTGCTACAACGTCTCCTCTGATTGGCTGATAGATAAGTGCTGAATTATGAATATATGTCATGTAACTTTTACATTTGTCACTGCCATAATTTTTTAATGACTTATATTAAGAAGCTTATTCATGTGTTATTTTGATTTAATTTATTATTTAATGGAAACACCGCAATTGAGAAATTGTGTTTTTTCAGCATTAGCAGAATACAGAAAAAAACTTGTGCACGCTATCTATAGCAAGTTAGCTATAGACATTAAGAAAGAAAGAAAGAATGAGAGAAAAAAGTATCTTATTCTACTGCTTTAAAGTTGCTGCGTCTTCATGAACTTTAATTCGGGTCGGGTCCTAAATGAGTCGGGTTGCTCTCATGGACACAAGCCCTGATTAGATCATCCATAGTCGTTATTATAGACCATTATAGAGACAAGAGTCCAGCCAGAGTAATGATGTTACATTAATAATTCATGTTAAATGGGTTCTCTCACATGTATATTTTATAGCATATATATTTATAAATCTGGCAGATTGATCAGATGTTTACAAATCTGAGCAGCAGCATCAACCAATCATCTCTGCATTGAACAGCTTAAAGCTTACAGCAGTCGCTCTCTGTCACATATAACTGTATTTATTGCATTTTTAGTTTCACTTAGTTGAACTGCAACATGAAAATAAAATATTAAAGGACTATAACCTCTATGCATCACGATTTGAGTTGATTCATGATAATAGGACATTTTTCAGGCTGATGCTGGATAATAAAACAGCCATTAGTTTCCTCTGACAAAACTTTATAAACACAGAAAGATGTCCTCCTTAGGCTTCCATACTTTAAATGAAGGATGTTTTAATTCACAGAGCTTGGAAAACCCCCATAAGACATTTTATAAAGCTTATTCTGTGTTTGGTACCAGATATTTAGACTGTCAGGTTGGTATTAACTGCCACATTCTCAGTTTTAATGTGCACATATATGATAATATTGTGCATTTCCTTCAGTTTGCTTGTCAGGTTTCCTCTGTGTGTTCATTTATTCAGCACCAGTTGGATATAAATGTTATTTCTCAGCACTTCAGAAGACAAATGGATCCAATTCATGCAGATAATCTAATCAGTCCAGTTAATCATGCAGTCAGATTTAAATTCAGCTTCATACACTCCAAATCAATCCTACTTATGACACTGGAGTTGGTGATGCTGTCATGTTCGTAAGGAGCCATCCGTCCTGGCCAGGTGAGCTGGTCAGCCTCACTGCGGTGAAACTGGTGTAGAAACTTAATCGACAACCTTCAGGTCTTCAGGGGGAAACAAATGTCTCAGTAAATAACGAATCAGTCCTAAAAGATTCTGCTTCCAGAAACCTGCAGCTTCTGCAGAGGAAACCAGCAGCCCTCCCCATGCAGCAGCACTGCTGCATTAGTAATTCATCTTTAATTTAAGTGGGAAGGCCTTTCTAGGTGTTAAAAAAACATCCTACATGAAGTTATTATTATATATTATATATTAACTGTGCAGAAAAAGTCCCAAAGGGAGAAAATCTTCTCTACAGGTTTGGGGGAAATGAATTTAATGCAACGTCTCTTCCAGGAAGTCGTTCTCCCTGCTGAATAAATAAAACTCTACATATATGAGGAGTTTTTAAATATTCATATCTGCTGCTGCAGCCGGCGGACGAGAAGCCGAGTACTACAGACAGCAAAGTCAGAAAGTATCAGAACAAAGTCGTTCAGTTTCCATTCAGCAAATCTGAAATTATACACTGAAAAACAGCTAAAAAAATTCAGCCACTTTTCCATTTTACTGGTTCATTCTGTTCTCCTGAGCGTCAGCTCAGATTCTTCTTCTCCAGAGCAGACTTGATGGACGCCCTCATAGCTGCAGATAAACTGCTGCACTGTTTCTGATTTGTTCATCCGTTTTTTGGCTGAACTGTTGCATGTTTAGACAATCATTCCCTCTGGTGGCTGACAGATGCAAATATAGAGAAGAGCTGCAAACACATGAATGATGCAAACGCCAAAACACACAAAACAGAAATGCAACAGAAAAACCCCCTACTGCAAACAAAAAATGCTGCAACCAGAAGATATAGAAGCAAATGGAAAAAATAGCAAATCCCAAACTTTTTCCATAAGCTGTGTGTCCTCCAGGCCACTAGGGGGAGTCTGGAGTCGGTAATGTTACCTAAAGAACTAAGCTGAGGTTTCATAGAAAACAGACCTTTTCTTCCCTCCTACTTTCTTCCTGATATCTTGTTATAGTTGCAGTATGTAACTTTTATAAAGAATGTCTTTTTTACATTTGTTAAAACTCTCACCATGTTGTGACATTTTGCTATGAGACAGATAATCTGTGAAAACATTGATCTCTTCCACTTCCTCCATGAGCTTCTATAACCGTCCGAATAAATTCACCGCTCCAAACCAAAAACAAGCAACCAGGAGTCAAGTCAGGAGGAGGGTCTTAGCGCCGTCAATCAAACTCAAAACTGTTTATCCGTCATCATCAGTGGTTATGCTAATGAGCCTTAGCATTCACAGCAGGCTATGCTAGCTGCAGCGCAGCAGAGAGGAAGGGGGGGAATTGGCAGTGCTACGAGACTGTGACTGTCATTACTAAGACCCGCCTCCTGGCTCTGATTGGTTGTTTCTAGATAGCACTGGAAGAAGCCGGAGTAGCTCAACTTTATCACAGATTATCTCTCAGATTTTACTCTCATAGTGACAGTTTCAACAAAAGGTATGTAAAACAAATTTTTTTTTTAATAAAAGTTACAAACTGCAGCTTTAAATCATGACATTTACAGAGGATGTTATCCTGTATGATTAAGTGATCGACTCCCCCTAGTGGTCTGGAGGACTTCTGTCTTGTTGAGCGCGTTTGCAGCATTTTATATTTGTTGCTATTTGAGGCAGCTTTTGATTTTTGCGTTTTGGAGTTTGCATCATGTTTGTAAAGCTAGTTTGGATTATATGAGTTAAGACAACATTTAATTTCCCTCTTGGATGAATAAAGTTTCTATGAATTTGAGTGAAGTCCACACCCGTCCATCCAGTTTGTGACGCCAGTTGGTGAAGCCATCATGTTTATAAGGATCCATCGAGACGTTGACTCTGCAGCCATCCTCAGCCTGAGAGAATGATGATGACGATGATGGCATCTACGGATGGAACGATGAAGAAGATGAGATTCTAAGTCCAAGTCAAGCTTCAAGTCTTTGAGAAAAGGCTGCGTCTGAAATCTGTTATTTTGCCTGAATCTTGAGTCGTCACCTCCAACCATATTCCCAGTTTAAGTTGTCAGAGTTGCATGAGTCCCTTTAAATCCAGAGATTTTAATTAAAACAGAGCTGATATTTTATTTAAAGAGACCTCAGGGGGACCAGAGGAATACTCCCAGTGACGGCTGCCGGAGTCTTCCTCTGCTGCTTCTGAGGGAAGCTTCCTGCAGAGATGTGTTGCTGTTTGGCTTTCCAGGCGTAATTTGTCGCCGCTGTGCTCTCAGGCTGGCTGCATTATGGATGCGAGTCTGATTCTGCCCGGCTGCAGCAGAGGGATCCCTGTTAACATGCTTCTTGTAATTATTGGATTATTGAGGAGCAGAGGAGCTGGTGGCCAATCTAAACCCTTCACACTCATGATGGCAATCACCGACATCAATCCCCCCCTCCTCTCCTCAGACTGCTGAGTGGAGGAGGCAGAGCTGCTGGGAATCCCACAGTCTGACATTATATAACCGCCTCGCTGCTGCAGTCATCGCTCTCAAGCTGTGACACTGATTAACTGGTGGCTGTTCCCCTGAATCTTTCAGCTCAGCCTCCACATGCAGAAATGAATCAGTTCTCCAGAAAGCTGAAGATACGCTGCGGTTTCCTTAAAGCTGCCATTTATGAAAAACATCAACATGTTTGTTCCGTGGCAGCATGGCAGCTGAGAGGGAGCAAATCTCTGAAACGTTAGCTTCAAACGACTGTGTGTCCCACTGCAGGGAAACCAGTGGGGCAAATTTGAAGCGTTCCCAGGCCTTAAGCACCTCCAGCTACCAGAAAGGACCTGATCTGGCTGCTGATTGGACGCCTTTGGACCAATGGAGGTGCAGCTGCAGTGCTGATTAAAACATCGACGCTGTTTGTAAAACTTTACAGCAATAATTTGGTTTATTTAGCCAGTCACAAAGAAACAAAATGTTGGTGTTAATTTTTCAGTCATATTTTCCTACACTTATAAAAGTCTAAGTTCCAAACTAAATGCTTAATTCATAAGCCAAATATTTAGTTTTCCAACTATTTAGTTAGGAAGCTACATATTTAGTTTCTAACTAAATGTTTAAGACAATCAGAAGTTGTCTGACTTGACTGCAGAGATGCATGTTGATGCAGAAACTATTGCTATAGAAACATGAGTAAATACCCGAAAAGCCATTAAAACTGAACATTTAATGCTTTTAACTGACAGGTTGGACATATGGAGAGGAAATAAACAAACTAATAACAAAAAAAAAATCATTACTTGAGCAACAATTCAGTCTCACCAGGAGTGGAGTTGGGGTTAACATAAACCCAGCTTTTATTTTGATATTCCACTTATGGGCAAGCATTTTATAAATATTTAGCTCTAGATCTAGAGATCTATGTAAATAACAAGGAAATTATTCAAACCATGAACACAGAGAAAACTAAGAGTTCAAACACAGATCAGTTTAGTGTTTATTCAGATCATCTTTGTCTGATATTATTATTGGACTGATGATCTGATGACCAAGGAAACAGAAGAAACCTTTAAGGAGATAAAACACACATTTTCACAGAAATGTGGATTATTTAAAGGAGTGTTATGAGTTTTCCTCACACGTAGTTCCGTTTTATACCAAGTAATTATGTTAACTTCAATTGTTATAAAAATACTACATACATCAAACAGGACATAAAATAAATTTGACTTTGTAATTTAACTAACTTGAAATTGGGTCTGTGTCTCTTTAAGAAGCTCCTACTTTTTCTGAAACAACATGGCTCCTGTATTAACCCTTTAATGTTTTTACCAGCGTTGCTCTGAGCAGTAGCTCCTATAAAGAGATCAGTCATTCCATCAGGTGTTTGCTAAGTCCTGCTGGCTAGTTTGAAGGAGCTGCGCCTTGAAGGCGGGGCTAGGTCCACCCAGGCGTTTTAGCTGAATGGTTGCCATGGAAATTAAAGGATGTCTCATACATGCATGGAACAATCAATTCAACTCCCCAGTTTTGTTTTAGATGAGGGAATAACATAATGACACGGCATGGAGCTAAAAAAGTGGATTTTACTTGATACTGCCCTTTTAATGAACAGGTTGAGTTCTGCCCTGAGAGACAGTCGGAAAGAGTGTTTGTAAAAAACTGATTGATTTATTGATTAAAATTCCTCCAGTAGTGAAATTTATTACTATTCCAGTAGTTTAGGAGCTGAATGAAGGATGGATGGTCAGAGGGAAGGATGACACTTTGCCCCTAAAAACTAAAATAAACTTCAGCTCCAAACTTCAGTCTGAAGCTCCTCCTGCGTTTTCTGCCTCCATCTTGTTTTTAATAAAGGAAAATGACTGAATGTGTGTTCCTGCTGCCTCTGAGCAGCTGCTAATGTATATCCTATATTTAAACATTGTGTAACCATGGCAACGAGCGTGTGCGTCGCCACACGACTGGAGGAGAAAATGACAGGTTAAACATCTCAGTGAAGCCGATCCACAGCATTGGTTTTGCTGCCAGACCCGCTTGGTTCTGAACAGACCAAGTTCTGGTTCTGATCCATTGAGCAGCTGATCTGATGGACATCTGGAGATATTCTCACCTGGAATCAACTTCAGGATAAACCAGGAGGATGAGATGGACCGGTTCTGTTTCGGTGCTGTCCCGGTCTGTGTTCTGCTGCTGTGTTTGGTTCTGTTCGGTTCTGATCCGAGTTGTTCAGGTTTCTTTGTGTTCCCAGCAGCAGGAAGGTGACACAATGCTGCAGAGACACAAATAAGGATAAAAAACTTGGAAAAATCTAATGTTTTCCAAACCTTCAGATATCGTTTTTACTATATCAATAAATCAATAAATCGTATGATCAATTAACACAAACTTAATAATTTCCATTTGAATGATTTATCATTTCTCTCTACCAAAAACTTCATAATTCATTTTATTTGTTTTTTCTGTTTTGTTTACTAGTGTTCATTAGAAATTAAAGTTTGTTGATATTTGCTATTACTGTTATATTTCTTGAAAATGGTCTAAAATCAACAATATTATTGTTTATCACGATAACTTCTGGGATAATTTATTGTGTCCAAAAGAACAAATAAAGTGAATCATAAAGTCTCTGTATGTAAAAGGTTTAGCTGAGAAAAAAGCACCAAAATAAAAACTTTAGTCATCCAGTTTTTGATAAAAAGAAAAAAGTTATACATCATGTAAATGGAAATTATTGATCTTGTTTTAATTTATCACTAGATGAATTGATGCTTATTGCGTTTGGATCTGAACTGGGAGCACTGCAGTAAAAACCTTTTTAAAAAATGAAAAAACAGAATTTTCTAAAAGTAACAGTTAATTTCTCTTCTCAGAACTCTGATTCAGTCTCCTCGTTACTTTGACTGAGCCCGTGGTGTTAGATTATGGCCAGATTTTGTAGCTGGATAACTCTCAGCAGAGGAAGTGGAGAAAACGGATGATTAATGATCTGTGAACCAGAATGAGCCACGCTCTCCCCTCAGCCTGCCTCAGACAGGCAGCGAAGAGGTTAATCCATAGGAAGCTGAGATGTGGGTGTCAGGTCGGATGCAATCGATTCAAAACAGACGAGAAAGTTAGAAAGTAGGGACAGAGACGCAGAGGGGGCAGGTAGAGAGGGGGCGGCAGACAATAAGCTCGACTGATCTGAATCCTATTCATAATTCTCTGCTGGGAGGCCGGTTAGCTGAAGGCGGCGGATGATGATAGATGGAAGGAAAGAGGGGGAGAAGGTGTGGGAGGAAGAGACAGAGACAAAGGGAAGGACAGGAAGGGTTGGAGTCTCTGAGGGGGAGGGATGCTGGGGATTAAAGGCAGCTCTGCTTCAATCGGAGGGACACAGAAAAATCACAGCAGCTCCGTGGTTTGATTCCTGTACTATCAAAAATCAGAACAAGCGTCAGCCTGCAGACCCACACATGCACAGCAGGGGGCAGCGCAGTAATGGGATTACAGGCTGCAGAACCGGGCAGACATCAGAACATGCAGGCAGGTTGGAGAATGAGAGGAAACGAGATGCAGAGACCGAAATGTTCCCTTGTTACCAACTGACAACTACCAGCCTTAAAAACATTTTATATGAAATTAAAATGTAATAATTGTGATGTTGGACATCTGCATGTTTTTATGTTCTGCAGAACAGGAACCACCAATAATGCTGAGCCAGGCATGATTACTTTAATCTGTTCCTGTTTTAAAAATTAAATTAATAAATCAATAAGTCTATCTTAAATTTCTGCTGCAGCAGCTGGATGGTCCTGATACTGATCGTTAATCTGAATGAGATGAATGATTAGAAGCGTCACATTGAATAAGTTATTTAAATTTTTTTATCCTGTTTGTTCATGAATATACTAAAATATTTACTCTCACACCATAAACTGTAACACTTCCATAAACCGGATCAACTAAGTTCAGTTTATTCACACTTCACAAAATATTCCCAATAATATCCTGAAGACGAAAATAATATCAACATATTGATCCAATTATAAAGACAGGTTCAAATTAATGAGCACAATTCAATCCTAATTACATCATAATCTGTCCATCATGTAACAAAAAGTATCAGGAACTTCTGACTGGATTGAGGTTTGGACTTTCAGTTCTAGTGGTTCTGGTTTCAGTGGTTCTCTTGCCTGTTGCCTAGGTTACCAATTTTAATAATTTCTTTCATTCAGCCTAAAGTTCTGCAAAATGTTTTTATATCCTTGCAAAATGTTTTTATATCCTTGTAATTTTTGGTCACAATTAAACATTTATAATCTTCAAACAAATGGAAAAACAAAATGGTTCAGTTTAACTAAACAAATACAGATTTTAGAGTAGCCTAGTCAAAGTTAGATGTTTTCATTGCATTGTTTGAGTGAGTCAACCTGCAGCCTGTTCAGCAGACAAAGATGTGATATGAGGTAAAGATAACCCACTCGGATCAACATTTGGGCTTAATGGTCGTCCTCAGAGTTTTCTGCAGGAAGAATCATCCACTTCCAGCTCCGTCTTGGTGAAGCAGCTTGTTGAGTTTGGATCCTGAGCTCTGAGCCTGGATGTCTGAGTGTTTTCATAACTGGCCAAACCACAGAGAGCAATCAGCCACTCTGCTGTCCTCATTTCCACCGTTTCAGATCTTTAAATGTCATTTTACTGAAAGCTTTGGAGCACCAGAGCCGGATCAATTTCCTCCAGTCAGAAACATCAGCGTGAGTTTTTAAATCAATGCTGCTGCTGGTTCGGTCGGCCTGGTTTCCCCGTTTCCATCAGCCACGCTGACGGTCCCCACAAGGAGCAGTGGGTCCCCACAACGTAGTATGTATCAGGAAAGTGATCCCCAAAAAGTATTACAAACAAACGCGCACACACACACACACACACACACCCACACACACACACACACACACACACACACACACACACACACACACACACACACACACACACACACACACACACACAGAGGCTAATTAACCCAACAGTCGTGTTTTTGGGAGTACCCAGAGAGAAACGATGCATGCTGGAAGAACAAGATGTTTTCATTCACAGTTCTGTTTTCTGGATTCATTGTTTGACTTTCTTCTGTAAACAATGTGAGCATGAATGAAGAACTAATTCTGCTGTAAATCCTCCAACTGACGGCCTAAAACTGCAGCTTTTCCCAGATCTCTGGAAGAACAATCGCTGCTTCTCTCAGTTGTGAAGAAGTATTTTTATTTCAGGCCGTAAACAAGATCCAGGCTCAAACATAAACCGTGTGACCACACCAGAAGGACAGTGTGACGGTGTCAGAGCAGAACGTTCTCCATATGCGGGTAGAAATCGTGGCAGTCGAGCTGCTGCAGCTTCTAACAGTCTAAATATGGATGTTGGGAGCTGGTCTTTGTTAGGAAACTGCAGGCCTGCTGTGTAAACATCCAGTCACACACACACTGATGGAAAACTCCCTGCACTGATGCTGGGGGTGAAAAATGTATCCCAGCCCGAGCTGCAGATGTATGAGTTGATAATAAAAGTTTCTCTGTGTGGCAGGAGGATCTGCAGGAAGAGGTTTATGATGGTTATGGAGGATAAGCAAGAGTTTAACGGTCCTGAAGAGTTCCTGTTAGCCAGCCTGCGCTGATCCCACTGATAGAGTTACATAACGCAGAACAACAGCCCAGCATTAACTGTGCCAATTTGGCCCATCGAGGACTCGGACCGGCAGGCTGACGGGTCGCCTGCCCACCCAGAGGCTAACACAGAGAGACAGAGGAGCGTGCACGTTCATGGATGTGTGCACGAAAGGATAATCAATGAACCCAACAAGCAGGTCATGTGACTACAGAGGGAGCATGTAGACCCTGCAGCAGGTCCGACCCAGAGGAAACATGGACCGCTTCGCTAAACAGCTCCAATATCAGGAAATAAACAGTAAATGATTATTTAGTTTATTATAAAAGATTCTAAAAGTTTTACTGCTTCTCTGCAGTCTGACTCACTCCTTCAACCACATGAATCCCTCTGGTGTGGAGCAACACTGCCCCCGCGTGGAGAAACAAATAACTGCAAGTCTTATTTTAGATTCCACCTCAAACTTTTTGACTTAAGCGGCCAGAATTAGATAACTTAAGCAACTAAGATCTGCTTAATTAAAAATATAAAATATTCAACAAAACAGAGACGCCTCTGGTACCACCCCTCCCCTCATGGTAGCTGGAACTGGAGAGGACCAGCGTGGAAGAGGAACATCGTTTTCTGTACTGCTGGACTTCCACCATGAGTTCACTGCATTTCTTCTTGTATATTTCAGAAGTGGATGTGTTTTACTTCCCCACTGTGTCTCACTGATGTCAAACTGCAGCATAGCTCTGAACAAATTAGACAGTATTCTATCTTGGTAGAGCAGTCGGTTGCAGAGGGTCATTGTATGTTTGTGTGAGTCTGGTTTCCAGAGAGGATTATCTGCAGAGGGCGCTCCTGACCATGTGCTGCCTTCACATCTGCAGCAGACTCCATCATCAAGCCACCGAGGATTTAAAGATCGTTATTCCTCAGATTAACCTCATGGCAGTCTCCTGTCTCCTAGTGAAGATCCTACCACTAATTACTGTGAGTTAAACTCACCTCCACTTTCTCTGCACTCAGGTCTGTCTGAAAAGCTTTTCAGATCTTCCTCCATGTTTGCAGTTTGCCATCTCTGCACCTGAACCCTCACCAGACCATCTGGACCTGTGCAGGAAGAAGAGCTTCTTCAGTCGCACATTTTTGCATCTTGGAAATAAACTGCCTTTTACTTTCAAATGGGATTCTGCATGAAAGTGCAGCATTCCTGGTTTTATTGGCTTCTTCAAGGGAGTAAATCCCATCTCATGATTGGGGGGGACAATAAACAAGGACATTTCTTAAGCATAGTTTTTTTGGGTTGGGTGGGTGGTCAGAAAAGTTACGGTGAAATGTAACGTGGTTTAAAAAGTTTTTAATGTGTTCAAGCTGCAGGACCAAAAATGTCTAGTAAGTGGTAATGTACAACAAACGTGTTTTTCTCCATCAACAAATTGTTGAGACCCATAGCAGTCAAACTAAAATTCAAATGTTTAGATCTGAGTTTGGTTCAGTCACTGATCCAATCTCTGCTACACCTTTACAAAATGTAAGACTCTAAATAAAAACAAGTTTTAATGAGTGACTCCACTTAATAAAATTTCTCATAAATATTGTAATGGCTCGCAATACAAGTTATGTGTTTAAATTATAACTTAAGTTGCTTTATTTTTAAACCTTTTTTGATTTTCCCATGTCCTGGATGGCTGAGAACCTGGTAGGTGAATATCTGGGAAGTATCATAACTTAAACTTATCGCTCAGAGCACCAGGGTTTTTATGGAAAAAAGAGTTTATCGTGTGGTTTTAAATGCTCTATGTTGAAGACAGTAAGAAATAAGGGCATACTTTGTTTCAGCTGCTCTGCAGTATCGCCCCTCTGCTCTCGGCTCCCATACAGAGCTGTCGGCTAGTGCTAACGCTCAGCCCCTCCAGTTTCAAACTAGAGTTAAAGGTGTTACATGTCTTTTGCTTTAAGTTTGTACTTACTGGAGGGTTTTATGTTTGTACTGCAGAGGCACAGCTAACAGCTAGCTGCTAGCTCCTCACTTCGGCGGTACCGTTCGGCTGCTGTTGCTCCTCCTACACTTTGGACTGAACCATTGTTCTAACAATGGGAGGGGGCTATTGTGTAAATACAAGGGTTTCCTTCATGATTTCTTTTTCCTTTTTATGGGGGGGGATTTACGCCCATGGGTTTTTTTTTTTTGGTTGTATCCTCTCAGTTCCATGTTACCTAAAATCCCTCATCTTGTCTGCTCAGACATTACCCTTGGCACAGCTGTAGCTCCTTTACTCAGCAGGTTTCATCAGGAGGAGCGTCTGCAGCCAGTGAAGTGAAGGAAGCGGCTGAAGGAAATGCTGAGTAATGATAACAGTTATTTTTTTGGATTACCACTCGCCTATGTGTTGTCATTTCCCATAATGCAGAATTTAATGACTTCTTATCCCACTGTCACAACTTTGTTTCAGTTTTTATCGAAAGATGAAACCAACCAGCCTGAGCACAGACAGCTGGAGGACAAACGGACGGAGTCACAGAATCAGATTAGCTTCAGACTGAGAAAGTTTACCTGCAGGAAGAAAGGTCAGCATGTCTTGTCCAATCTGTTATTTATTTAAGCAAATGAGATATGAAGAAAAAAATTCTGATTTACAATAAAAAATTAAAAAAACAATCAGTAACAACACTGTTGTATCAGTAATGTTTTTACTGTTTTATGACTTCAAGGGCATAAGATAAAATTGACATTAAATGTGTTAGTTGAATCATGAGCAGCTCCTCCTCTGGTGGACGACAGACTCAGGACATTAAGTATTGATCAGAAATTATTGGCTGGATTTAAAAACAGTATAAAGTTTTGTTAGTGTTAGTTGAGATGTCAGTAAGAAGCAACAACCCGATAGTCAAACCAACATTTCACTTTATTCTTATTGATACAAAAAAACGTAAAAAACTGTTCATCACAATACAGAACTTTATCACAGAGGATGGTTTTTAATCATAATCTAAACACATCAGAAACATTATGAGCCAGTCTCCATAATGAAACTGATTCTGGTCCAGTTCGTCATTCTGGTCTCCAGCAGAACCCAGAGTTGCTCTGGCTGGTTTCTCTTTGACTGAATTTGAATGGAGCCATTTTCCCAGCCTGAGAGCCGTCGGCTTAATGAGGGCTCTGTTTGCTCAGCGCTCAAAGGAGACCCCCAGAGTTCACTTGTGGGCTCCTGTGATGTTTCCCATGTCCTCTTGAAGGACTCAGTGAGGAAGAGGACAGGCAGTCCTTCAGCGGCATGCTGGTGGGCCTCCAGCCAGCTTCCACCGCCCGCCGTCTGCCTCTCAACAAACCACAACCCTCTGTGTTCAGGAGGCAGACTCCAGGGAAGCATCCGGAGCGGCAGGAGACGATGGGAAGCGTCAAACTCAAGAGATTCCAAGATCTAAATAATATCTGGTGCAGCATAGTTTGTAAGTTTGTACTTGTATGTTTGTACAAAAACATAAAACCCTCCACACAGTTTCCTCTGTGATTCCATTGGGAAGCACAGAGGAAACTATTGATCAGTAAAACATCTATAAAAAGATGGTTAAACTGCTTTTTGGTGCAAAGGAATATGACAAAAATTAATGTCAATGAACCAAAACCCAGAAGAAGTGAATGAAAATATTGGTCCATTGTTAAGTTTTCAAAGGTTCTAGAACAGAAAGTAGCAGCCAGATGTGCGTTAGCACAAAGCAGACGCAGAAAGACATCAGAGCAATAACTGGTTCTACCATTAATCTGGGAACAGTTCAAAGGTCGTCTCCAAACTCTCTGAAGTCCATTATTCTGCAGAGGAGAAGATTATTCCCAAGAGGAAAACGTATCAGACAGATATTACATCCAAGCAGTCCTTTGTAATATTTCACACCCTGAATCAAAGCCTTATTTTATGCAGCTTTAATCTGAACAGTCGAATCAAATCATCTCCAGTTTCTTGTTTAAGAACACAAAGTTTCATTCTCATCAATGAGGTTTAATTTGGACATGGTCATCTTCATACTGAGAACATCAGAGCTGCTGTTTGGTACCTGAGGTCTTCATGGGTAAGAGTTTTACTTTTCTATAGGTTTCAATAGAAATATCTGGTCAGTGAAGGTGTGTGTGCATGTGTGTGCGTGTGTGTGCGTGTGCGTGCGTGTTTGTGTCTGTTAGTGTCCAGATCAGAGAACGACAGCTTTCCTCCGTTCCAGTCCAGATTCACTCGGATCCTCTGGATCTTTTTCTGGACTGAGAGGAATCTGGGAGGAGCTGCTGACGACTCTGCTAAGTATTGACCTTTACAGAACCGATGTTACGGCTTCACAGAGACAATCCATCTGACTCTCTGCCCTTTATACAGTTTCATGTGGACACAATCAAGATGAGGAAGAAGCCCGCTAGTTTCTACTGAAACTAACACAGAGGGTTCTGAGTCGAGATTCAGTCCTTCAAAAACTGAATCTGGAGGGACCAGCTCTCCCCTCTGCCCTGGGACACCAGAGAGTAGCTGCAGTTGGGACACGGATGTCTGGTTTCCCTCCTGGGCCTGTTGCCCCTTTGACCTGAAAAAATGGATGTATGATTAATATTGATAATTTATGATAGAACGATGTGAGTCCAGGGTGAACCCGCTTCTCGCCCGTTGACCTTTGGAGAAGTTCACCAGCACCCTGTTGACCTTATGAAGGATAAGAGTGTGAGATAATGGATGGATGACTGTATGAATCTATCAGCTGTTCTTCCTGTCAGCACAAAACCTTCTGGGTTTTATGTACCTATCATGAAAAATAAAAAATTTTCAGAATTATTGAGTCAGTTTCAGTTTGTTGCAGAAAACATTTGATCACATGACCTCTGCAGGATTAAAAGCTCAGTCTGGTTCAAACTGGGGACAGTGTTGGTTTTAAGGATATTCCTGCCTCTGGTTGAACTGGTTTCTGAGGAAACTGAGCAGTTTGGCTTTGAGCTTATCCGGCCGTTCATCCTCCTCTACATCTCGGCCTCTTTCTGCTCAGTGACGGGGGGCAGGTGGCGGGAGGCGGTGGGTGTTGTAGCTTAGCAACTCCCTCAGTGGATGGGGATTGATATGCAGCGTTATTCAGCCGTCTCTCTCTGAGCTGCAGGAGGAGGGGGCCTGAACAAAGCGCTCCTTATTGAGGCCTCCCCTCCTCCTCCTCAGGCCCAGGCACAACGACGTGGGAGGACAAATATTTCAGCTCAAAGGAAACGAGACGCAGCAGCAGCTCATGAACTGAAACTCAGACGGACGACGGCCTCCAGGTGTTTCAGCTTCATTATTTAAATAACAGAAATAATATTCAGGTGAATATTAAGGCCATAAATCAGTTGCTGGAGTTGGAGCTCCTGCTTTAGGTTTAATCTCAGAGCAGAGCTCATTCTGTCTCTATTATCTGGCTTTTTCTGAGATCCATCCATCACAGAACAACACAGAGACACAATCAACCCTGCACACATTTCAAAGACCAATCTGCCTAACGGTCATGGTTCTGGTCTGTGGGAGGAAGCTGGAGTACCCAGAGAGAACGCAGGAACATACAGGGAGAACACACGAAGAGTCAGGCTGTTTGTCCCCTCCTTCCAGTTTTATCCATAAAACGTCTTCAGAGGTTTATAAAACTTCTTCCATAAATAACCACAGTTGCATAACCTCTAGTTATGGCTGTAGATGACGGTTTGGTCCAGAGCTGCACGTAGGATGTGAATCCTGGATGTTTGCAGCTTTAATTTTTGTCTTTTTGATGGAGTCCAACCAGGGGAGAAAAATCCTACATAAATCATTTCAGTTTGTCAGATTTGACCTTTTCTAGATGTGGACAACCGCAGATGGTCAGACTTATTTCTGTAATCAGAATTATGATAAAAATGAGACGGATCTCGGTGTAAACTAAGTGCAAACAGAGATTTCTCAGGAAGAGACTGGATCTCAGTCAAACTTTCCGGAAAACAGAAATAAAATCTTTAAACTGATGATTTTTGGAAAAACTAGTGTTTTTTTTTTTTTATTCATTTATGAGTAAAGATAGAACCAAAGTTCAGCTTCATGGTTTCTGCTGCAGAGGAAACTTTGTGAAAGAGCAACCAGCCAATCAGATCTCTGAATACATCCAACCAATCCCAGTCTGTGGATCAGGCAGCCAGGGAGTTTCTTGTGTTTGGATGAAACCGGCTGTTTAGTTTGAACCCGGAACAAAGGAAAATCTGAAGAAGGTTCTGGAAACCCGTCGGCTGAGTGAGGAATTCCTGCGTTTTCTCCAGAGCAACCGGTCACAGAGCGTCTGTGTTCATTCAGTCTGCAGGAGCTCATTGTGAAGCCGTGACCTTCAGTAATCCAACAACAACAAAAAGGAGCGTCACAGTCCGGCATGGCGGGTCGGTGCAGCGGTGGGCGTGCAGCTGCTCAGCGCTCCTTTCAGTCATCCCCGCCTTCCAGACAAAACGCAACCAAACGGCAACCTGACGTTCTGGAACCGTCACAGTGAAAGTTCTTTAGGAAAAACATGAGCTTTTATTCTGAAATCACCCCAAAAAGTGTTTAAAATAACAGGGATTATATTTTAGTCTCTATATAGAAAGTTTTTAAAGAAAGTTATTGAAACAGAGCAGGAAGAAACTTCTGATTTTTACTTTTAGCAACAAATTAATTCAATTTTTTTCTTTATTTTCATTCATTTTATTGAATTCACTGAGAAACATATTAAAATTGAAGTTCCCTGAATCTGTGATTGTGGAGAAAATATTCAACCAGTCCTTAGAAAAAATAGCAAAACATTAAGAAAATGTTGAATAGGACGGTTCATCATGTCTGTGTTAGCAGAGAAATAACAAATGTTAACATTCAAGAAGAAAAATCACATTTTATTGAAACAAAATGTAAAAAAATGGCCAGCAAAAACATGCTGTAAAATAAACAGCCATAATTCAGAATAGCTGAATTTAGCCTCATTTTAGCAAAGTATAGTTAGTTTCCATGTCTTACAGTACTGAGAACAGGATGGACAGAAATCCTGAACAAATATTAGTAAGAAAATGAAAATATGAAACTGGAAAACAGAATATTTATCTACAAACATTTACAAAGAAATTCCTCTAAAATCTGTAATTTTCTAACAAAAGTAACATAATTGTCTGCTCTACAGAACCTCCTGAAAATATTATTACATAAAATTATTTCTTGGGTTTTATTTTGTCTGCAGTTCCAGAACAAATAAAAAGTAATCAGAGAAAAGTTTTTATTACCTTTCATTCGTCTGGATCAAAGAAACAGATGGAAAAAAAACGGCAGAGGAAATGTCTTCTTAAAGTATCTCTGCTCTGTTATTACATATCAGATTTTTACTATTTGAAAATGTTAAAATAAAACCCAAGAATTCATAATCTCAAAAAGAATAATAGAAAAAATTAAAAAGGGTTGTGTGGAGCAGTTCCAAGTAGTCAGTATCTCCCCTGCAGTGGTTAACAGTTTGAGCCTCAGTCACCATGGCTGCACTGGGTGAGCGAAACCCAATGACAATTTGTTTTTGCCCATATGGTCATGTCGCATTTTATCCGACATGCGTCATTATTCTGCAGCAGAAGAAGCCAGACTTTAAATCTGGATGCAAACAATGTCTGAAAATGATAATAATGAAGTGATGAAAGCAGACTGAAGTCTGAGTCAGTGAACGCATCACATCCCAACCCCAGAATACAGACAAAGATGTGCACACAACTGTAATGGAAACACAGTTACTTTTAGCCATGAGGAATTAATTCTGCACGTAAGATGCTGATTATTCATAACTACTTCACACAACCTGGATGTGGAAAACACAAACTATCCCTTTAAATGGTCGTTTTGTGTTCTGGGCTCAGCAGGGCGTCCCGATGGCGGCTGCAGAGTCTTTCACTGCCTCACAGACAGCCTTTTCTGCCACCACGCTCTTCATCGCCTCCTCTTTGCCAGAGGGAGCGAGGGAGGAAGGTGAGGGTGAGGAGGGTGAGGAGAGGGTGGAGGTGGGGGCGGTGGAGGCCGAGGATGAGGAAGAGGAGGAGTCAGGGAGGCACTCTTCGCAGCAGCAGCAGCAGCAGTCCATGAAGGCCTGGCCCAGAGAGCGGCAGAGGCACAGCAACAGAACCGGCGTCGCCGAGCAGCGAACGAACAGCAGGAACTGTTCGACCAGAGCCAGCGCCGGCAGAACCAGAACCGGGGCGGACACGTAGGCCAGGGTGATGCTGCACACGCTCTGAGGCAGGTTACAGGTGACGTACAGGACGGTGAGCGCCATCACGGCGGTACGCAGCCTCTGCTCCCTCACCTGCTGCTTCTTCTTCCCAGAGGAGGATGAGGAGGAGGAAGAGGAGGAAGAGCACCTGCTGGTCACCTTCTCAGCGCCGGGTTTCTGCGGCTCCCGCTGGGCCAGAACCCGCCTGGTCACCAGGTCGCAGGCCAGAGTGAAGAGCAGCGGCAGGCACAGGTAGCAGCCGAAGATCCACCACATGCGGGCCTGGTGGTAGGTCAGAACCAGCGCGTAGACGCTCTCCGGGAGCTCCGCCCACGGCTCGCGGATGCAGGCGTCCACCTTCACCCTGTCCGCCCTTAGAGAGGCCAGGAGGGAGACCGCCGGCTGGTGCTGCGGCAGGTCAGAGGTCAGTGCCGGCAGGCTGACGGTCTGCTGGACGAGCTGCCACAGCAGCAGCTCTGGAGCCCCCAGCACCATGGAGCCAACCCAGATCACACCCACCTTGGACAGGATGGAGCGGCACGGCTCCACCTTCGGCGTCTGGTGGGGGGAGGGCGAGGTGGCGGCGTGGAAACGATCGATGCTCAGAGCGCAGAGGCTGAAGGTCGCCACGCCCAGAGAGGTCACCTGACAGAGGAGACAGAACCCAGACCAGAGTTTAAAACGTCTCTCTGGCTGCAATAAGACAGCTTTCAGAACAAAACGGGACATCATGTTATAATGCTATTCCCTCGTCAAACATTTATCGATTCTGGATTGATTCTTTCATGCATGTTTGAGAAATCCTTTAATCTCCATGGCAACCATTCAGCTGTGCACAACGCCTGGTTGGCCCTAGCCCCGCCTTCGAGATGCAGCTCCTCCCCGCCTCAGAGTTGCCCTCCTCTGTGCCTTGGCACTCGGCTCCTTCAGACTAGCCAGCAGCAATTAGCAAACACCTAGTGTGACTGTGAATCTGCTGACCTCATTATCGGAACCGTTTTGTAGTTCATTCCTTCTAAGAACGGTTATGAATGAGAAGCAGTGTTGTGACGGCATGCTTGAAGGCAGCGTGTTGGAAAGAGTAGGAGCTTCTTAAAGAGACAGAAGCCCAAATTCAAGGTCTTAAATGACAAAGTCAATTTTATTTTAAGTCATATCTGAAGGTATCATAGTTACTTGATTATGCTATAAAATGGAACTATGTGCCTGGAAAAATACATACAACTGTCCTTTTAAATCCTTTATTTTTGCATCAACTGAACAGCTAAACTATCTCAGTCTTATTCCTAACATTAATTTAAATAATCTATGTGCATATCAAGACCAGCAACAACTTCCAGAGCAGAGGGAGCATTACCATGAACCGACGACTTCTGCTCTGCAGGCTGACAGTTCATGGAGACTCGTCTGAACAGAAGGATGAAGATTTTGACCAAAAGAAACAGACTCCTCCTCCCTCAGAGAGCTTAGTGAGATGAAACAGTTAAGACCCAGCTGAGGGTAATTACTGCTGAGATGTAATTAGCATGAGAAAGACTGAACTAACAGCAGACGGGGGCAGCTGGCAGCCTGACCCGCTTAAACGCTCCTCAGCAAAAAGAGCAATTAAAGAAAACGGTCATTAATTAGCAGGAAACAGATTCCCTTGTTTGCATGAAAAGAGGTGAAGACGCAGAGCCTTGATGAGGCTGGAGGGCCGACCTCGTTACGACCTGCTGCAGACGACATGCTCCTACAAATGAGGAGAAGCTCCAGTTCAGGGACCTGGGAGCCCGAATGGAGCGCTGCAGACGGGAAACTAAAATAAACTCAACCAGCTGGTTGATGGTAATGGACAATTTAATTTTTGACTTTGTATTTTTTCCTTATTGCACTTAATATTTAATCACTAGGTAAAATAGAAAAGGGATCTGTTAGATATCAATAAAGTGGTGTAACTTGGAGCAACTCTTGGTATGTGAAGGTCATGATAAGAGGTGGGAAAGGGAAACGGGGCAGGAGGTTTCAAAAGGAGAATAAACATTTTGGATGTGATAGAGCTCTGAAAAATACTGTTGATATTACAGCGCTCTCCTTGTTATAACAAGATTTAATAAAACTCTAAAAGGCAAATGATTCTGTTCTCATTGACTTATTTAACAGAAAACTCCATAAAGTTGATGTTGTTGCCTGGATCCAGCGAACGGAAGGATGAAAGGACAGGAGCCCAGGACTGATCACCCTGAGATAGTTATCCTCAGTCTCCAAGCCTTGAAACATGGGAGTATTTGGACGCTCTTACCTGCAGTCTAACCGCTGCCTGATTTCACAAACTTCATAGAGGAGGAGCCAAAGTGATGGGTGTAATGTGGGATGGGTGATGGCCAAAGTTGGCGGTCTGATCCTTGGCAACAGAAGCTGGTTCTTGGGATGTGGAATGTCACCTCTCTGGAGGTGAAGGATCCCAAATTGGTGTGTGAGTTTGAGAGATTCCAGCTAGAAATACACCTCGACACATGACTCTGGAGCCTGTCTCCTCGCAAAGGGTTGGACACGCTTCTTTTTTTCCAGTTGATATGGTCCTATCGACTTCATCAGGTTGTGACCTACAGCTTTTGCTGAAGTGATTCACAGGCAGCTGAGTGTGAAGCAACTGGGAGGGGAATCAGTGCTTCCAAATTTGAGACTATGGTCTTAGCCAGAAAAGGTAGAGTGCCGTCTCTGGGTCTGGGAAGAGGTTCTGCACCAAGTGGAGAAGTTTAAGTATCTCTAGCTCAAAACTGAGGGAGAAATGGACTGGGAGATCGACAGATGGGTCGGTGCGGCATCTGCAGTGAAGTGGGTGCTGTATCAATCGGTTGTGGTGAAGAGACAGCTGAGACCTATTTGTGTCAGACACAGAAAGTCTGCCTGACTTTTCTGACTTTTCTTCTCCCTCCAAGGTCTGGTTGATCCATTGTGACCTCAGATTCTCTCCAGGTGCACTGTCGAGAAATCAGGTGACATATGCGACTAAAGTGGAAACACTCTGGAACCGTGAAACCAACAGTTGTGTTTAAATCTGTGATTCTGCTCCACAACTAAAACATGGAATTAAACTGTCGCTTCACAGCTGAGGTTCTACCTGACGGTCCTTCCTGACCCAGTAATCCGGGCCACAAACTTTAAATATTTTTATTTTAGCTTGAAGACGTCAGAACCTGTGTCTCTGTCTTCACTCAGACCCAGCTGTGGATCTTCTGGTCTGCACCTGCAGACAAACAGCTCAGCTCTGCAAACTGTTTGTTTCTGAGATCCGATAAACAAGAGCTGCTTCATGCTTCACAAACAGAACCGAGAGGCCAAACGGGTCACAGCAGCTCGTTCTGTTCAGAGGGAAGCCGTCTGGAGCCAGGGACAAAGAGCCATTCATCAGTTTGCTTCACAGTCGCTCCAACATGAGGAGTAAAACAGCTCAGATGGAGAACTGGGTCTGAACTGAATGTGTTCACCGGCTGGAGATCAGGAGATGAACTCTGAATCTTCCATTAACATTAAATAATTACGATAAAGTCTTTAAAGCAACAGCATCAGCCAATAATGTAATAAAACATAAGACAATCCGTCCGTCGTCTATGCCTTCTTCTCCCCGGGTTAGAAAAATTTACAGTTTTGCCCCAAATGATCCAAAACAAATTCACATACCTGAGTCAGAAAAAATAACTGAGTATTTGTTGTTCGCTCTTTCAATCTTGTCAAACACCGAAAGTCACCATATCTATGTCATAAGTACCTGTGGTATTAATAGATTCACTTTTAGTGAACATTGTTTAACATTGAAGAAGATAGAAAATGTTGATTAATACGATAACTGGAACCAGAGTTCATATATTTCCATTATTCTGCTGTGTTTGGCTGTTTGTCATGTGGCTTCAGTGAGGAATTACAGGTAGGATTTATGTTCATTGTTAATCTTTTCAGTGAATCGTTTAGCATTGTTCTTTAAGTGATTATTCTGTTGCTCTTACTCTAGTTTATGTTCATTATGTGTTAGTTTGTGTTAAACCATCAGAGTAACCATAACAGAGAGAGGTAGGCTTATGAAGACTACCTCTTTGGAGTTTCAAACATATAACCTCAAAAATGCCATGTAATGGTGGATTCCCGGGACACAGCGTCTCTCTCTGTAGCTGTAGGTGCTACGCTACAATATGTTAGCAGTTATCTGTTGTGATGTTGTGTTTTATTGGTAAATGTTTGCTACACAAAACGAAAATGATGTATTTTTTAATTCACTTAACTGTGTGGAAATTGTTGACATGTTTTAGTAAGTCAAACTAAGTCTACTACTGCTACAACAATGAAAACCAGTTAAGTGAAGAACACAAACTGAAATCAATCGAGTTGGAAACTTTTTTTTTTTTTAGAAAATGTGGAAAAAGGAGTAGTTTTACTACGGTACTGTTTAATTTATCTTGAGTAACATTTCAGAATATTTTACTCCTTGTGAGTAACTTCACTGAACAAACATCTTTTAACCAAACATGCTTTAGAGACAGACACATCTGAACGTGAATTGGTGCTTTGGATAATCTGATCACTTAGAAGTGAGGAAATCAGTGGTCATGTGACCTACGTGTGCTTTGTATTAACCAAATAACATCTTTTCACATTTTTCTTTCTTCGTAATTGGTTTTATGTAAATGGCCAGCATTATGACGTCATTTTTCGATTATTCTGTTTCATAAAAAGTTTGCTGAGGTTGGAATTGTATTTCTAAACTAAATAAAATTAAAGGTGGAGTTGCATTAATACAGAATTAAACGGACTTTTTCAGCCCGCTTTAATCAGCAGTCAACCTGCGGAACACCCGCGCATCTCGGGCGCACTTCCACTCTCTCACCTCCAGGTAGGGCACGAGCCGACAGGACAGGTCTCCTAGCAACCGCTTCAAGGTGAGCTCGTGGAAGATGACCACGGGCAGGCAGAAGAAGAGCACGAGGAAGTCCCAGAAGGCCAGGCCCGCGAGGATGCAGTTCCACGCGCTCTTCAGGTAGAAGCTATGCCACACGATGCACATGAGCGCGAGGTTCCCCACGAGACCCGCCGCGAACAGCACGAGCGCGAGCAGCAGCACCGCGTACGCCCAGTAGGAGGCGTCCGTGACCGGGAGCAGCGGATTCAGGAGGCCCGCGGAGGAGTTGGCCCGCGGGGCGGAGGAGTGGCGGTGCGTCCGCGGCGTGGTGAAGAAGCCGCTCGGGTCGTCGTGTCTGCGGGGAGGACTGTTCTGGGAAACGGGGTCTCTTTTCCTGAAACTCCCATCTTTGGCTCCTCGAGTGACCCGCTTCAGGCTGAAAGTTTCCGTCCGGTTCGGCCCGGTCCTCTCCTCTGCCCCCGCTGCCAAACCCGCAGCATCCTCCGCCTGGAAGTCGGCATCTGTGAGGACATGACGGAGGTCCGCGCTGCGCAGAAAGAGCAGAAAAAAGCAGCAGAGAAGCCTCATGGTTCCGCTGAGCCGCTGCTGTCCTTCATCTGCTGAGACTGAAGCAGGAGACAAATGTCCATGAAGCTGTGCGGGAGACGGTCCAACCTCCCTGTGGTCCTGATGGAGAAGTTTCAGAGTCCAAACAAGTTCAGCATCCAAGTTTACAGAAACAGCACAGAGGATCCGGTCAGACATTTCAAATTAAAGGCTCGAATTTAAAACAATTTCAGAATTACGGAGGAATGCGAGGGAACAAAATGTAAATGTAAATACTAAAAATTATTGATTAATTTTAAATAGACGTGTTATTTATTAAAAGCAGGTTCCTCTGAATAAATTATGCCAATAAGAGGTCCATTCATTACAGAGACAAAGATGGATTCATTTCAGCTTTAGAACAACATAATTAAAAATACAGATGAAATGATAAAATGTATATAATTTCCTGCAAGAGACATGGATGCTTAGAGGAACATTTAATGAAGACTAAATATATTTGTGTAAACATACTAGCTTGAATTTTTATTGTCGATATCTCAGATTCATTTATGTTAGATTTACTTCACCACAGAATCATTTTTTCAGTGTATAATTTGTTTACTGTTTCACCTTAAGGGGGCGTTATTCCACCACCGAAAGAGCGCCTCCTCTCCCCACCAGCTGCGTCAACACACATGCATCTCTGTGTTCATGGATACACTTTGTTCATGCGTGTTTTCAGGAGCAAAAACTGAGACAGAACTTCAACTTATCATTTCTAGATAATTGTTGATATTATCTATATCTATATATCGTTGATATTTCATTATTTATATCGTTGATATTTCACTTTTACAAAGCAAAGCGAGTAAAACAATATTTATACAAATATCCCCAGCATTTACAAGTCCATATAAGTACAAGTGGAATATATCAAAGCTCAAACTTTTTCTTTAGTTTTAAAGTTCTTGGTAAATAGTGGAGGAAATAAATGTCAAAAAATGCTTCTCTGCCAGTCAGACAGAACATGGATATAAACAATATCTTCTGGAAAAAAGAGATCAGGCATACTGTAGTTTTCAGAAAATATCCTGACCCAGGTAAGTAAGTCCAAAGTGCTGCCCTCTGAAGGATTTTTTACAGCCCCCGGTTCTCAATAAAAGCAGAGGTTGGTGCAAATGAACAATTTTCATCTTCTAGACCAAGATTTTTACAGAGAACATCTTGAAAAATATGAAGAACAAAATACAGATTTCCATTTATTAATGACACTTTTGCATTCAACTTCTTTGTAGGAACTCGAACCACAAACACGACCTACATTTACTCAAACGCAAACCAAATAAGAAAATAATACTCAACCCTGAAAAGTTTGAAACTTTGAGCCTGTCTTATAATGCAGACATGCACAATCTTTGTTTTGTATCTACAATCATTTAATTTTTTACTTTAATTTAGCAGATAAACTTTAAAAAAGACCAAGTTTGTTTTCAAATTATTTTACAGCCCCAAAGTTCTTTTAACATAATTTTAACCCTCATGTCAAAAAGTTTGGACACCACTGCCCTAACCAGTAACACCAAGCCCTTTCAGTAATGAGTGAAAGGGCTAAAAACTTGACAACAGACACAACTCTTCTCAACACTTCAGTCCAATATGAACACTCAGATTCAAATTGTTTCTGCAGTTCTGTCTATCTTCCCGCTGGCTGCTGCAAGTGAAACATATGTCAGCATTGCTTTTCTATGATGTTCGCTGTTTTCGTGCTCTTCATGCGTTCAGTTGCGTGCTTCCAGTCACTGAAACCAGTTTCAAAGTTTGACTGAGTATTAGCATTGCTGAAAATGCGGCATGCAAAACAAAATGCAGCTCCGGTGGATGGAGAGTAGAGCAGCCACGGTCTTTCGATGTACTCACCATTTAACATCTTGCGTTTAAAGTGAGATTTGGAGAAGTGACGCTTTTGATGCTTGTACTCCCGTTCTGATGCTTGAAAGCCAACATTCATATTTTGACAGCTCTCCGGTCCTGCTCAGCCCAGTAAGCTCGCACGGACTCGTCAATTTCCCCCCAATGCGCCGGATCGGTACTGTACAGATCCACAGTCGTCTTTCCATCTGCGGAAGAAGATCCCGCTTCCACCGACTCTGACTCCACAGATGCCAGTCCAGCCACCGACTCAGTCACGGTTAAAGGTTCTGGCGGGATCTTAGTGCCGGTGTTAGCATAGCTAAGGGTTTGAGGAGCGGGGGATAATGATGTTTCTGCTCCATCTCCGCTAACAGGTTTAAAAAAGCCTGTCAGTTTAGGCATTTTGTTTGTCGCCTCTTTGGCGCGATGCTCTTTTTCTTTTCTCTTCCTTCTTTTCTGCGCTTCGCTGTCATATTTTCTGTTGTCCGCCATTGTAAAATAATTTTCCCTTGACGCTCCTCCTCCCCAATGCGTAAGATGCGTCAAAAGTGGACCAATAACACGCAAGCATTCAAGATGGACGTTTGCCAGAACAAATTGGAACATTTTTCATCGGTTCTGTCAAAATCATCGTAGTCATTGATTAAATTCTGACACTATCCATTCACAAAAATATAAAACATCCTTCGGGGCCCCCGAAATGCCGGGGCCCCGGGCTGCAGCCCCGGTAAGCCCCTGCTAAAATCCGGCCCAGCCCATGAGAATTGTCCTCCTGAAAAACGTTATTTCAGATTTCAGTGTAAAATTGTCTTTAAACGCCAAACTGTTTTGTAACTGTCCATAAATCAATACCTAATTTCTTAATCAGTTAATCTGTTTGATGGGATTCTGACAGTTTCGACTGCAATGGATGGATGTTGCAACCCTGTGTGACAAGTCGAACATGTCACTGAGACATGCAGTGAAAACCTGGCACAGCAGCCGGACTGCAGACTCAGTGGCGCAACTACACATTATTCAGGTGGATGCGAAGACATAAATCGGCGCCCCCCCCCCAAGGGAAGGAACGTCAGGGTGAAGGAGCGACGCTTTGCCCCCTCCCCCGAGGCGACGCTACATGAAGTGTAAAACTCGCTACATGTACCTCGTTATGTGCGAGAGGTGAAGGAGCCCAATGTCATAATCGGCGCGTCGCCCCCTCCAGACGGGGTTTTGGCGCCCCCTCTGGTGCTGCGCCCCTATGCGTTGCATAGGCTGCATACCCACTTTTTGCGCCTCTGTGCAGACTGGAGATGAGATGAAATCACAGAACACAAAGAACAAACTTTTTGTGTAACAGTGATTCTTGAGAATAGGGACAAAATGGGTTTTAATTTTCCCATATATTTTTTAAATTATTTCTCAACCTTATGTATGCAAATATGACAAATAATGTTTAGAAAATATGAAGATGCTAAGGTACAGGCTCCCAGTTGCGAATTTTTTTTAAAAAAATTACATTTTTAATCGACCTGACCCAAAACTTTGTCATCACCATCTGACTAAAATAAATCTAAAATGATTTTTAAAATACCCCATTAGTGACATTTTTACTCAATTTACAGACAAATGCTTCTCAAGAAATAAAATAAATATTATTTAAAACAAAAAACAAGAAAAAGTCCATCTGATGGAGTTGACAGTGCATGACGGAGTTGACACAGAACTGAAGGTGGTGACAAACTAGTGAGTAAAATAAAAACTTGGTACATGTGAAGTAATGCAATTCATGTAAGATACATTAAAATGAATTAGTTGCACAATTAAGTGAGATTTGACAACAATTTCACTGAAAGAGTCAGAAAAACTCTGATGCAGTTGACATCTGACGGAGTTGACGAAATGCCAAACTACCTCAATTTATATGATGTTATTCTGAAGGAGGCCATATTGTAGCTCGTCAGGTCCATGAAATATTTACAGTTTACCAAAATTAAGCTTTTATTTCGCAAAATTTCATCAAAGTTTTGTAAATTGTCAGTTATGGAGTTGACACATCATGGTTGTGACAAACAACTTAGGAATAAAACAGAAGAAAAAACTAAAGAATAACTTAAGCTAACCGGAGCTAACTAGCCCTCCTAGCAAAGGAAGAGAAAAGACGACGTCATGGGGTCCTCAGAAGTTCTGGTGCCCCCCAATAATGCCTGATTTTTTTACATTCTTTTCATTTCTGACGGTGTTGACAAAAACTAAGGACAAATTTCAACGGAGTTGGAAAATATCTAAAAATTATTTTTAATTCAATTTATCGATACTTTTATAATTATTTATATGACTACTTATACTTAATTGTCATAATATATAATTTTAGTATTTCTTTAATTGTTTTAAACTATAAGAATGTGTTGAGTTCTGCTCCTGGACAAGGGCTTTTACAGGCATCATCCACCGACTACAATGTTTAAAATAAAAAAAATATTCAGCAAAAAAAAGAAAAATATACATTGTTGTGCTCACATGACCCAGGTTAGTTTAGTTAGATATTTGAAAAAAATATATTTTGTGTATATTTTATTCAAATTTCATGCTTTATCCATAGGACCTGTTTTGTCCCTATTGTCAAGAATCACTGGTAATTGATTAAAGGCGGAAAGATTAGGCAAAATATAGAAAACCCTATAAAAAGAATACGATTTTTATAAAAATGCATCTTTAAAAGAATTTCTCTTTAATCTAAACAATAAAACCGTTATTTTAAAAGCGTAAAATGGTCATTTTTGATATTTAAAATTTTTCCATACCACTGACATTGGATTATTTTTCTAATAAACATGTTATTTTTCTCCAGGTTTCTAAATTGGCAACAATTTTAAGCAAATGTTTGGAGCGTTTTATGTAAGATTAATTGATTGTTTCTGTGATATACAGAAAATATCTAATTGTGATACTTTTTCAGAACAGAACAATGATCATATTGATCACAGTTAACCGACATTCTAACATTATTCAACAAACAAGATATTTTCCCCACGTTATTGGTGAAATAATCTGCCAGTGGAACTAGAAATGTATTTTATATATAAATGTTAAGGAATTATTGACTTAAAACAAGCGATTGCTTTGGTTCATTTGTCAGATATGCATGTATATACATATACCGGTTATAAACATACGTGGTAAAACAATACATACATATATGCATCTACAAAATGGTAAAAGTTTTATGATTTTACATTTTGAGGCTCTATTATGTGCTTTTTTTGAGTTCACCAAAAAAAGCACATCATTTGAGATTATCGCCACGACCCCCCAAACTCAACGTTTATGTGAAAATGGCTGCAAATAGATAAACAATTGTACAATCATGCGTCTTTGAAAAGCAGAAGTGCAGCTTCCTGCACAACCAAAAGAATTCAGCAAGTGGTTTCTGGATGGTACATGAGCAACAAAATGCTTATCTTTTCCAGCGTCACTTACAGCGTTAAAACCAGCTGACCAAACATGCTGGACTTTGCTGGGGTTGCTAGGTAACAGGCTGGTCTTTGCTGGGGTTGCTAGGTAACATGTTAAGGGGCAGTGCCTGCTCATTTGTGATGTTATAGTCCCAAGATTTTTGAAAAGCCTCATATAACTGAAATTTGGTTCTTAGAAGCAGTTGAGATCCAAATGGAAGAACAAAAATGTGCACAATATGTATTTTTCATATGGGTCCCCTTTATGGGACTGGACAGAGTTAAAAGCTCTTAAAAACCAAGAAAATGAAACCTGATTCCCGACTTTCTGCTTTTCTTGTCTAAATGCAAATCATCTGGCTTGAGACCAATTTTGTCTCCATAAGCAAACTGCCAGTCATCCATGACATCATTACTGTAGCAGTGGAAACAAAATCTAAGGAAAACACTGATTTTACCATGGCTTTGGTAGTGTACTGCATCGTTTGTCTTTATATATGAAGTTGGTCCTGATTAATTCAAAAACAAAACATAAAAAAAGAGCTACATTTGGTCTAGAGATACAGATCAAATAGTTAACGTCAGATATGTTGCCACACTTGCCTGTAGAGTTGCCTAAACGCCTTGGTTGTGTTGTAACTCAGCCCTGGAGCTTCCACCCAGGGTGAGACCATTTCACTGGAGCCCATTAAACCACTGATGACATACTGATGCACAGATGACACACTGATCACTTTCACAGTGGAAACAAAACATTTGTTGTTTCTATAAATTCCTTTAGTGAAGGAAAACATGTCACAGCAGAGAACTACAGTTAAAAACATCTTTTACATCATGTTGTTTTTTGGTGTTTCTTCTAACAGCATGCAGTCTTGTTTTCCATTAAATCCAACAAATATCATGTGCAGTTGATCCAATCGCTCCGTTTTGTTCCAAAATGTTTAAATTGATACAATTATCAATTCAACATAAACTGTAAAGTATTTTTGACCAATAAAGAGGTTTTCTACCATAGTGGTCCCTAAAGCCACTTCTTTCTTTTTTTCTGTTCTTTCTGAGAGGAGAGCTGTCATGTTCCTTAAATCAAGATAAAGTTTGAAAAACTATAGAAGTATATATTTTTATTATTAAATTACAGTCTTAGATAAATGTGAATCCTTAATTAAATTGTTTTCTATAATTGCTCTTTTGTCATATTTAAAAAATCAGAAAAATATTGTTGAATATTTTTAAAAATTACCAAAACATGAATTACTTTTAAGCTTAAAAAAATTCAAATTTGAAAACTATGTAGTAAAATTACAAAATTTATCTTGAAAATGTTTTGCAACTTTGAGTCACACCCTTACAGAAAACCTCATCACTTGCAAAATCTGTTACTCATGACACCTGGTGCACTTTCTTTGGAATTTAAAATTTTGTTCCCAGTATGGATTCCTCCCATTCGGTAAATGTTGGGTGTGACGATGACCTTTAAAAGCGGCCAGCGGAGAGTCGGCTCCCAGTTCAGTTCCAGACTGAAAGCCTTCAACCGTTTCATCGTCTCAAGTGGAAAAGCTGAGCAGGGAAACAACGATGTTCCACTTCAACGACTTCAGCAGCTCAGGCGGCTTCAGCGACACCAACGGCTTCCGGTGGTCCAATGGGTCCAGCACCATTAATGGGTCCAGCACCATTAATGGGTCCAGCACCAATTGGTTCAGCACCATTAATGGGTTCAGCACCGATGGGTGCAGCACCATTAATGGGTGCAGCACCATTAATGGGTTCAACTTGCTCAAAAACCGGTTCAAAAATCACTGGCATTCAGGTACAGTATAAAAAACATCAATGTTTATAGAAACTAGACTGTATTATTATTGAATGCAGTTAAATGAAAAGCTTTAATAAGTTTTAGACTGAGGCTTAAACTGTGATTATTTCAGCCATCAATTAAACTATCAATGAAACTGGCATAATCAGTTTTAACATTTAATTTTTATTTTTTTAATAAAAAAATACAGGAAAAAGATGCAAATAAACAAGTAATGAAATTCCTTTTTTATGTAAGAAAATAAACATGTTATTGCCTAAAATACAATAACAACATTCCTTTAGTGAACGATTGGTCACAGCATAAACATAGATGCTCAACTTTAAATTAGACACAGTATAACGCTGATCTTTGACAATATTTTGGATTAAGAGTTAAATTATTGGAAAGCAATAGGTGATTGTTTTTACATAATTAGAAAAATGTGAATCTATAACTGTGACTTGATTATACACAAAGGTAAGTGCAAATATATATTTTTGTACAATTTTGGCTTAATTATTGCTCTGAACATTTTTTTAAAATAACGAATTCATCATGATTAATGTGACTAATTGTTTCAACCCTGATATCGACCTTAGCCCAGTAGTAAGTCAGTTTTATCTGAGTATTTTTAGTTATATATATCTGCTGATGTGACTTGTGGTCATTCATAATTAGCAGATAAAGGGAATCGGTGTTCAATCACATTTCTACAGCAGATCACATCAGTAATTAAAAATATATTAGAAAGTTAGCAAAAAAGAATAACTGAACGCAGATTTTAAGATTTTAATTGTGACTTAGAAAGAAAAGGACACTTCTTGTCAAAACTCACCAAAACATTCAATTACATTCGATGCAAGAGAAACTAAGTATTTTTTGTTTTCTCAGACAAATCACTTTACATATTCACCTAAACAATACAAACCCAACACTCTTTTTTAAAACTATATCTGTCTGTAATGTGCAAAAGAAATGCATTTCTATTATTCCTATGAAGAAAATAGTTTTCTTGCAGCATCAAGTTGAAAATAAATGTCTTAATAAATACTTCCATAAAAGTTTACATCAAATTTTTACACTTTTTTACACCTTCTTTTATCAGCGAAATTACATTTTTAGATTTTTTTAACGTTTCCATTTTCCCTTCAGCTTTTCAGGAAGTGGACCTGAACTGTGCGACCAACAACAAGGCCCACCACACCAGCTCCATCTCAGTGAACCAGCTGATTGTGAGGAGAGGCCAGCCGTTCAACATAACCCTGAAAATGACTGAACCTTTCAACCCTGACTCTGATCAGCTCACCATGAAAGTTGTGACTGGTTTGTTCTTTTTTATTATTTATATGAAAAGTTTTTTTTTCTTACCAATTCTCTGTTTAAAATGAATAATTTATTTGACTGTTAAGTTGTCAAAGGCATTGCTCACTTGTTTAGCGTGAATAAGTACAATGTGACTTGTGTTTTATTTTGCAGGAAAACATCCATCTCAGGAGCAAGGGACGATGTCATCTTTTGGTTTTCCAGACAAAGTGAAACGCTCATCACGTGCTAAAGCAGTCTGGAGAGCAGAGCTTCAGGAAAACAGCCTTCCTGAAACAGGAACGTTGGCTCTAACGATAACGCCGCCCGCTGACGCTCCGGTTGGGGAGTACAAACTTTCTGCAGGACTTAAAGCTGAAGAAAAGGAGTTGGCACAACTCTTTGTGCTCTTCAATCCTTGGTGTTCTGGTAGGACATTTTCTGTTTACTCATCAACAAAAACCAAAATGATTGCTCATTCCTATCAAAATGGTGGACAATTTCTACATATTTTAATCATTGAAAAGACACTGACTGCGCATAGCAACCACACATGACCCCACTTAAACAAAATCCTTCATGTTGATGGAAGCTTCATCTATATAATTTTCTCTTTGTGTAGATGACTGGGTGTTTCTGCCTAACGAGGCGGAGAGACAAGAATACGTTATGAACCAACATGGAATAATCTACACAGGTTCTGATCATCACATTAATGGACTTTCCTGGGACTTTGGACAGGTAGAACACGCCGAAAATAGAAACATGAGGAATGCTTGGTGTACTATTATTTTGAAAAAACACCAAAACTGTTTGTTTTCTCTTGAAAAAAAAAGAAAAATGTGTGTCCTAGAATAAATTTTATATTAGTTTAATACACTCAAGTATTTGCTTTGGTGCAAATACTTGAATTTTTAATAAATTTTGCTGCATAAGATGCTGTTTATGAATATTTTTCTTTCCTTTCAGTTTGAAGAGGACATGGTGAAGATATGCCTGAAGTTACTCGACCTCAGCAGGAAACACAAGCGGGATCCGGCTGACGACGTTTCTGCTCGCTGTAACCCCATCTACGTCAGCCGTGTCATGACCAACATGGTAGGAACTGCTCTATATATTTCATATTAAATTTTGTGTAAATTAAGAAAACATTCACTTTTGTTTATAGATAGATTTTAGCCACAATATATTGGTGAATGTGGGATTACTGTCAGATCTAAAAGTTACCAAAGTGATCTAAACAATTTCAAATATAAAAATTAATCACAGATTTTGGTTCTAAGAAAAAGTAAATTGACAGAACTCAACAAAATGGACACATTTAATGTAGTGTTTATGATAAAAAATAAAAATAAAATCTGTGTTTTCTCATTTAGAATAATAACATAACTAAAAACTTCTAAACTAATTAAGTTGGAAACACATAAATGAGCTCTGCCTTGTCAAAATATTAACTTTGCTCTTTATTTTTTATTGTTCCCTTCAGGTTAACAAAGATCAAATGAACGATGGTGTCCTGCGGGGAAACTGGTCAGGTGATTTTAAATATGGCTTCCCACCGACCCACTGGAGTGGCAGCTACGCCATCCTGAAGCAGTGGTACGCCTCCTTCTGCAAAGCTGTCAACTACGGACAGTGCTGGGTGTTCGCCGGCGTCCTGTGTTCAGGTGAGATCATCCAGATCTTCCTTCAAAGCTTTTAACACTCAGCGTATTTACGGTTCAAATAGAAAAGCAGTGGTAAGCTAATTACTTTGCTCTTGGGTATGAATGCACATGTTTTCACTTGTTCTACTGGTTTTGTTTTTGTTTTTAAAACCTGTTTGAAATTAAAAAAAGAAATGAAAATCTGGTTTTAAGGTTAGGTGTTCAGGTTCAAATTAAGAAGTAAAGATTTAGCAGGGATGTGATGTTGGTGGACGATGTTTCTCATTTCCCAGCATCATGATGAGCAAGAATAGACTTTTTTTTTTTTTAAATTATGGCTATTATGAGTTATTTTTTATTTTATGTTTTCATGGGAAACATTTTTGGCCTTTTCTTTCTGCCTTCTACTTTTACCACATGATGTTTATTTAATCAAATTTTTCTGTGTTCATTTGACTGAATTTGTGAACATTCACTCACCTCATCATGCCAAATGCTTGAAACAGCCTGAAATCTACATTTGTATTTATTCAGCTGATAAAAATGTGACCACTAGGGGAACTGTATGTTATACAGCACTTAACTTTCATTAGACTTTTATTAAATATCAAGCAAACAAATGAATGTTTAATTTGTCAGGTAACATATTTTAGGTTTACAAAGATGATGATCTTAAAGTGCTAAAATAAGCTGTAAGGAGAATTATTACACTAAAGAGTTTATATGATAATTCACCCAAATCGTGCTGTATTTGGTTCCAGTGATGCGCCTGTTGGGAATCCCCTGCCGTGTTGTCACTAACTTCGAGTCCGCTCATGACTCCGATGCAAACTTGACCATCGACACCTACTACGGAGAATTTGGTGTCAGACCGAAAAAGTCCAATGAGAGCGTCTGGTAAAATACATGAATTTCTCCTTCTGAGATGCACATTATCCTTAGATTTAATCTTCAAAGCACAGGAATCAAAAGACATTGTGAGACTAACTGTCAGAAATATTAATTTCACAGTTTCAGTTTTGCTGACTTGTGCAATGTCAATAGATTCATTTTTTCACTCATTATACCATCAGGACACTCATGCATTTCCCTGTTGGGTTGTATTTAAAGGAACTTCCATGTCTGGGTAGAGGGGTGGATGAGACGACCGGATCTGGGAGAGGACAGGCGATATGACGGCTGGCAGGTTCTGGATGGAACGCCGCAGGAAAAGAGTGAAGGTACCGAACCATGGGTTTTAAATTTGAGTTGTATTTACAGAATTTATTTGATATTTATTGATCTCAATCTATCTCTGTTCAAAGTAAAGTAAACATGCTGTTAAAATGTATAGAAATCAGACGCAAGAGGAAAAATAAAGAAAAAAACAAACAAAAAATAAAACGTAACATTTCACCACTTATATAATGACTATTATGGAAATGTCAAATACTGTCACCACACTGTCAGAAAAATAAGAAATACTTCAGCAGTAGAGTTTAGGATTTTACTACAGAGTGAGTTTTTTATTCTTTGTTTGGCTCTTTCTTTATTTTTCCAGAGCCTCCGATGGTCCTAACACCCAGCGGTCACAGAATGTGGTGTAACCCCGGGATGTTAAACTGCCATTTGTCTTGCAGGTGTGTTCTGCTGTGGTCCAGCTCCAGTAGCGGCCATCTTGAACGGGGACGTTGACCTGAAATATGATGTACCATTTGTCTTCGCTGAGGTCAATGCTGACCGTGTTACCTGGCTGGTCAGTAGGCAAAGCCTTTACATTGTCAGACTCACATTTAGGGATAAAAAAGAAAAAGAAAAGGAGACGCATGTATTTAGGTAACTGGATGGAATTTATAGACATGTTGCATTGTTTACTTCTGAAAATTGTGCACAAGGCTGGAGGGCAAAAAGACTACAACATTATGAAACCTGGAGATGTGGGTATGATTAATTTAGCGTGGTGTGCCACAGCAGAGGGAGAAATAACACAGACAAACTGTTGAACTACTCAGAAACGCTCGTATTCTTCTATTTTCTTGCTCTTTGGTGTTGGATTTGCTACATGCTCGTTGCTTGTTGCCACGGCAACTGGCTGAGAACAACACCACAAATGTATCAGGATTCAACACCAAAAAAAACAAACAAACAATAAAAAAACACTCAGACATTTTCAACACAAAAACAGACCAAACAGTCCGTTACAGATTTAAATTTTCAGACTTGATTTTTATCTTTGGAATAAGTGATCGCTGTGGTAGATTAGCTAATCTATCACTTTAGCAAATTTAAAGACCTGCTCAGCTGATGATCTGTCAGAGTTGGTGTGTAAGTCACCTTTTATTTATTTTTTTATAGTTGAACCGAAACGCCAAATTCCACAGCACATCTACATGTTACGGTTTTCAAAGTCAAGCTAGCATAGCTTACCTACTTCTCTCTCTCTCCCAATTTTTTAGTAAAACTTTTTCCTAACCTTATCTAGTTGTCATACTGTCATACAATTGGTAGTGAAGCACAGCATCCTTTTTTGTTTTATATATCACTCATATATTTAAGATTTACTGTGTTATGTTGCCAACTTGATAGCAAAAAAAAACATTTCTTGCCCTCCAGCAGGGAGAAGGGGGTCAGGATCTTTGCAATGTGTCCATACAGTAGTCTTCATCCTGTCATTAAACTTTATTGTTATATTTCTACAAGACGAATGTAAAGAAACACACTGATAATATCTGACATCAAACTGCTGACCTTGCTGAAGTCTTGTGTTTTACACAGATGTTTTCCTGTGATTCCAGATCAAAAGAGATGGATCCAAAGTGCAGATGAAGTCTGACACCAGGAGTGTTGGACAGTACATCTCCACCAAGGCTGTTGGTTCCAACCGCCGGATGGACATCACGAGTGCCTATAAATACACAGAAGGTGAGCAGACAGACACACCAGACACAATCCTTTCAATGCATTACTGTGGAGCTTTTTATTTGCCGTGTTGTTTTAATTCACCAACAGGTGCATTTAGGCATCTGTGTAGGACCCCCACACCACCAGGGGGCCTCCAAGAGCACCAGGCTAGAATGATAATATACAAATATTTAAAATAGTATAGAATAATATAAACTAAATGCTACTTCACATGGAAAAGCCGGGCCAAAACTACCTCTCAGAATTCACTTCCTTCTTTTTGTGAATCACTTTGTTCAACATGTTATTTTACATTTTTCCAGCATCAATAGATTTTCACATTTTCAAAATGTCAAGCAGCCATTTTGAAAAAGGTGTGGTAGCATTGAAGTATACATATGTAGCATAATAATTTGGATTCATAAGCATAAAATACTAATCATACTGCAGTTTCAATTGTGCAGACGAGTAAATATACTTTAATCAAAGATTACAAACTAGAATACTTTCTTTTGCAGGTAAATGTTGAATAATGTGACTCCATTGTGTTTCCTCTCTGGATTACAGGATCGGCGCGGGAAAGGGACGTTTTCAGATACGCCCTGACCAGACTGGACAATGATTCAAGAATTGCAGTGTGTCCAATAGCTGTCGAACCTGAAGCACTGGTCATAAACAACACCACAGACACAGAGAATGGCCATGCAACTCCGCAGCTGATTGTTAAATTTGAAGAGGTAAGTCATTAGCCTCTGTTAGCGTGTTTACTGCTCAGCGTTTCAGTTCCAGTTTAAATTAACTCAGACTTTGCTTCATCATGCAGTTACAGCAATATACATGAATAAAATTACCAAATGTTTTACAAAGATGCAAGGAAAAGTCTAAACATATTGTTTTATATTCCACAATATTCTATTGAAAGTTTATCCAATGTGGTCATCTGACTCCCACAGAAGGTTATGGAGCTAAATTGGGGCCATAAAGTTTGTTTAAAAGAAGAAAAAAAAAGAAAAGAAAAAAAAGAAAGATGTTAAATCTGAAAAGTATTTTTGAACATATTTTTCAGTTTCACAGGTTTTTTCCTTTGGTTTCAAAACATTATTTTTCAGTTTGAAATCTTTATTTTCACTTTTTTTCTGGTTTCAAACCGTTTTTGTTCCAGTTTCAAAAATAATTTTTCAGTTTCAAACTTTTTTTTCCAGTTTTAAACTTTTTTTGTTTCAAATAATTTTTTCTTTTGAACAAACTTTCTGGCCCTGATTTAGCTCCATAGTGTCAACTAAGGTTGTTTTGACTGGCACATGTGATAAGAATCATCTGGCCCAAATGTGGATCAACACTAAAAATAAATGGGAAAAACATCAGAAAACAATGAAATGGACAAATTGCAAAGTATGGGTAACAAATAGGATGAAATGACAAACTGTAAAAAGTAAAACCCAGAATAAACAATAAACACATGTTCTTGGTCTGTCTTCTTTCTTTGAATTTAACTAATGCAGGAGTCCGCACCAGTAAAGGGTCAGGCTGTGAAGAAGAACCTGGTGCTGAGAAGTGAAGGCAGCGCTGCCAGGATGCTGTCTGTCAACATCAACGTCCAGGCCATGACGTACACCGGCCAACCCAAAGGAAACATCCAGAATGAGGTCGTCCAGAAACAACTGCTGCCTGGAAAAGGTGATTTAGTCCACTGTAACTAAGCTCTAATAGAAATTAGTCCGGTAATAAGTCCGGCTCGTTCGGGGAGGAGTGAATGTGAAGTCTAATTCTGATGCGAGCTAAAAAATTTAACTCTGGTCCACCGACAAACCTCAGACTGGGTTCGACTGGAGTGAACTACATTGTGGTTCAAATTGTAGCGGACCGGAGGCCGCTTCAGAAGCAGGAAGTGGGCTACAGCGCAGGGCATTCTGGGTAAATTCATCCAAAACAAATGTGCTAGCTTAGCACTAGCGGGAGAAATGGCTTCTGGTGTTTTACGAAAAATGAAAGAGAAACCCTACAGTTGCTGAAGTCAGATGCTACTTTGTTTTTGTTTTCAAATTGTGCTCAGGTTTTTGTGTTGCTTCCTTCAGTTGTTCTTGGTGTAGCGCCCCCACAGGTGAGGAGGGGAATAAGTTTTTTAATTAGTTTTGATTGTTGGACACAATGCAGTGTGGAATCAAACCCCAACAGCTGAAAATGTAACAAATGTTGCAACTTTGGTCTCTAATCGAACCAAGTTTACCTGACTATCAGGTGTGAAAACACCCTGAAGTTTGTGGAAATCTTTAAATTTGATCTTTTATCTTTCAGATCTGACCATCCCCATCCAGATCCCGTACATCACCTACAGTAAATACATGGTAGACTGCCAGACCATGAACATTTCAGCCATGATCACTGACCTCCAGAACGATGAGACATTCCTGGCAGCGAATCGCGTTGTGCTGAAAGACCCTCCAATCACCATCACTGTGAGATTCCTTTGCTGTTTAACTCTCCTCTTACCTAAATTCAGAGTTGGGTAAAACTAGCTACATTTATTTGAGTAATATTTTGGGGAAAAAAGTACTCCTCTGTACTTTTTACTTTTACTTGAGCCATTTTATTATGAGGTATTTCTATTCTTGAGTAAAATTTCTGGATTTTCTGCCCACTGAATGAAAATCAAACATGTTTTAACCCAGATTTAACCAGACACAAACACACACCTGCACTTTCTGTTAAAGTTTCAAAAGTTTTGCATTACAATGGTTACTTTTCCTGATTTAACATTATTTATGTGAATTATTTTCATTTTGATCTCTAAAATACCAACATTTTCACATAACTTTATATTATGATCCATCTGATGATGTAATTTGTAAATATTAAATGATTGATAATTTGATCAGTTACTCAGTACTTGACTGTGTACCAAATACTTTTTTTTTGGCTACTCTCTCCACATCTGCCTAAAATTTTCTAACTTTTTAACTCATTTATTTCATTTGTATCTCCACTTCCTTCTATTGTATAAAAACGTTTTCTGTGTCTGAAATTTTGTGTTTTTGTTTCAGGTGTCTGATGAAGCCAGAGTGAATCAGATACTGAGTGTCTTGGTGACGTTCATGAATCCGATCAGCGAGACGCTGACAGATTGCTCTCTGACTCTCTCTGGAACTGGACTTATTGATTGGGAGCAAAGAGTCAAGTATGTTTGTCCTTGTTTACCTGCATGACAGGTGTTAAAAAGTGGACAAGCTTCAAGGAGAAACCTGACTCTTGTGTTTTTGTGTCGCCCACAGACTTGAAGATCTGATGCCAAATAAGAAAATGTGTGTGGAATTAAGCATCGTTCCCTACAGGAGCGGGGAGAGGACTCTACTGGCCGACTTTGACTGTGCCGCTTTCAGAGACATCAAGACCAGCTGCGTCATTAATGTCAGACCTTAAACTCCAGAAAGAAATATGTGATGCATTTGTTTCTGCTAAAGGCTTTATGAATTGTTTTGAAGTAGTCAATGAAGATCAATGAAATCAGAGAATATTGTTTCAATAATTTGTTTTAGGTTGTTTCTTTATTTTTAAATTTAAAACTTGGATTTCTAAGGGGAACAATGAAAAACTTGTAGCAAGACGACACTCAGGTGCTGGGAATTTAATCTAATCATGACTTTCTGTTGTATTATTGTTTTAAACTTATAACAGTCATAAGAAGACAGGTCCTGCTTTTACTGTTGTTTTTCTCCAGACCAATTTATTCTTAAACCAGTCTGATTTAATGCTTAAAGTTTGCACAAATCTGTCTTTTTTTACTGTTGAAGTTTGGTATTAGTTACCAAAGTGCACAACTTTAATGTGTGTTAACATCTAAGCAGTAAATCACGCCACATTTTAGTTGTCTCTTAACCTTTTGTCTCTTGGAATTGGAATCAAGGAGATTCGTTTGGTTCAGTTTATTATTGTGGTTATTAAGTTTGTAAAGTTTGACTTTATCAAATACGACTTCAGACTGTTACAATCTGCTTTGGGAATAAAACTGACAAATATGATAAAACTGTTTCTACAACTTTTAAAATCAATTACAAAGACATCAAAAATGTTTTAGTCCATGTCTTTACTGATTATTGGTAGGAGTTAAAAAACATTGAAATATTTCCCTCAATGTGTAATTAATCTGTCTTTTATAAGGGTTTCACTTTTTAAAATAAATAACATAAAGTATTGAGCTTTTGTAATCCAAAGATAAGTTTAAAGGAATCACATGGTTTTGGAAATAGAGCAACAAAATTAAAAACTTTTGTCAGAACCAAATACGTCGTAACTTGATTCTAACGTGAAAGTTGGAAACCTTAGAGTTGGATTTTTTATTCTTCGCCAGATTTCTTCAGATGCAAACAATCTCTGAAAATAGGTTTTATTTTCTATTTTTTTGTGACGTTCAGTGCAGTCATAGAAGTCTAATAAAAAGTCATAAAACAGAAATATGTAAATCTGTACATGTTGCTTTTCAGTGGTGATCAAAGCAGAGACAACTCCCATCAGTGTAATAAATAAAAAACATTCTGACTCAATGGGAGAGTAATCCTTCAGACACACGTCAGTATCGTCTTACTTGGTGTGATTTCAGACATTTTAATGAGGCTGCGACACGCACTCCAGGTTTATGAAATCCGCCTGTCCGTCACTCAGGTTGCAGATGTTTGTATGTTGGAACAAATTTAAGTGTTTTTTAATGTAAGAGGGAAAGTTTCACACATTTACACTTGACGAAGTTCAGCGATCTGAACGCAGGTAAGGTCTTTAAATCTTATCATTTATCTTTTTTCTGTTCTAGTGACACTACAGATGTATTAGTGTTATTTTATAAAAGTTCTGACTCAGCCCCGGAGAGAACTGTAAAACGAACGTCACTTATTTGTTTTGCTTGGCAGACTCAGAGCATTTGTAATGAGGTTGCACAATCACTCAGGAAACTAAAAGTGGTTGGGTGTAACAAGGACTTCTAAATGCACCTGTGCATTACGTCGCTTGCAGTTGTGTTCCTGCTACAGCAAATTCAGCCGTTTCTTCATTACAACAGAGAAAATTCTGCAAAGAGAGAAAATGAAGATTGACTGGAAATACAGCTATCCAAACTCAGGTACGCACTATAAGAACTTTATCGTTGATCTTCTTTTGTCTTTCAGACGTTTGACTGAGCTCTGTGTGAATGACTGCCTGTAACTGCAGATAAAACAGAAATGTCTTATAGTCTGCTAAATTTGAATCTGACGCACTAATAAAAAATAAATGTTGTTTTTGGATCACGTTGTTTCCAGAAAGCTGTTTTGCAGCGATCGCTGTTCCTAACCAAACTTGTCTCAGTGGGATCTCATCCTGAAGGAGGAAACCAAAATCATCTGCTTAAAACTTTAATTAATTTACATGTAATAAGAATCAATCTGTTAAAATCGATGCTGTTTGTGCCAACATGATGACAACCCAGCAGCTCTGAAGCAGGAAATTATGAACTTTACAATCAGTGCTTTGCTTCTGTAAATAATGGTACATTTTTCATTTGCTGCTTTTTACTTACATATTTATTTATTTATTTATTTATTTCATTTAGTAGCTCACACTTTTCTCAGATTTTTGTTCACAACAGAGTTTTCCAAAACTTGAAACCCTGAAAACTGGTGACTGACAAAGAAGCATCACAAATACCCAAACTTAACAAGAGTTACATTATGAAAGTCTTGAACTGTTTTTTTGACAGTTTACTTCTTCTTTCATCTGTGTCAATGATCTTTATGTCATCTTTATTTTTTAACGTTAGGATAGTTCTTAAACTTACTGAAAATGTTTCCTTCTCAAAAGACTAAATTTAGAGACAAACCTGAGACGTAAAACTTTCAGAATTATTTTTCAGAAATTTTTCCAGGCTTGTTTGTGTTTAATTGTGTAAGTTTCATTCACAAATAAACTCTGGTGACAAATGACTGCTACACAAAGACATGTGTTTTTGCCCTTCCCACATACAGATGCCAATAATTACAGTACACACCCAGGAGGTGAGCCAGGTGATTTGTTGAGGTTTCTATGGAAACAGAAAATAACGCAATCTGTGCTTTCTGAATAAATACTACTGTAAGCTAAAGTCATTGTTCAAAGAAAGTACGCCCTGGTTTAATCTGAAGGTTTTTAGTCAGGGCATGATTAAAGAAAAGATTAATATAACTGCATCTGTCATTTCCAGATACCGACTGTTAATACTTCAGCACAATAAATCTAAACTGAAGCTTTCTCCTGACAAACACGGAGTGAAATGATAAAAATGGTAACTTATTGGAAAATTTGCAATGATCCTGCATGTTTTCTACTCTTATATACTTTTTTCTGTTTTCTATTATTAAAGAAATGTCAAATTTTGAATCTACAAAGCTCTTCGTTGGAGCTGCAGTCTCCTCACAGAGCTTCTTTCAGACTCAGTTCCTTCAGACTAGCGGCAGCAGCAATTAGCAAACACCTGGTAGAGTCCAACAGTCCGAAGAACGACTGCAAACTGATGAAGTCAGAGTATCAGGAAGAGCATGAGCTTCTTAAAGAGACAGAGGCCCAATTTCCAGGAGTCAGATTGAAAAGTCAAGTTTCTATTAAGTTATGTTTTATATAAACAGCAGTTTTAAAACAACATAGTGGCATAAAATGGCAATATGTGCCTGGAAAATACACAAATTACAAGCAGCAATGTTTTAGTACACAAAAAAAACAACAAAATCAACTAATGATCTTTATGCTTCATAATCAGTAATTTCATTTTTTTTCATTAAATAACATCCATCCATCCATCCATTTTCCGTCACCCTTGTCCCTCAGTGGGGTCGGGAGGGGTGCTGGTGCCTATCTCCAGCTCACGTTCCGGGCGAGAGGCGGGGTACACCCTGGACAGGTCGCCAGTCTGTCGCACATTAAATAACAATAATTATAAATTCAAACACATTTTGATCTTCAGCTGTATCAATAAATGAACAGAAATGTTTTGTTTTCTGATGATTTACAGCACATATGTCAAACTCAAGGCCCGCGGGCCACATGTGGCCCTCCACGTCATTTTATGTGGCCCCTCCAGCGTGTTATAGGCCCATGATTGACTTAAAATAGGTTTTGAGCACGAACTGACTACAAACGACATCTCCCACAATGCATTCCGATTGTTACTAGCCAACATTACGGCTTCTCGCCACTAGAGAGCAGCAGAGTCACCTCAAGCTGCTTATTGATTTTCCCAGCGAATAAAACTGAGACATCGACAAGCTAACATCAAAACGTCCAAGGAAAGAAAAAGCGATTTACAAGTAAGACTGAATGAAGATGTGTGAGTTGGTGTCAGGGCGGCAGGTGGCGCTAGACGTCTGCAGCTCCTCCAGAACGCCGCTCTCCTGGGTAACGTGCAACAAGGCTCCATTTGTTAAATCTTCTGGATGAGTTACTTCCAGCGGTTTCTAATTCTTTGCAGCGGCGGAGCTGCGTCCGCAGTGGTTGAGCAGCGCACTGCGCATATTACAGTCTAATTAACTTCTGCATCGTCATTTATTTCCTCAAGATAAACTGCAGGCTCCTCAAATGGATTAACACAGTGTTGCATTCTCTTCAGTGGCGCAACTACACATTATTCAGGTGGATGCGAAAACATAAATCGGCGACCCCCCCCTCCCAAGGAAAGGAACGTCAGGGTGAAGGACCCCCCGAGGCGATGATACGTGAAGTGTAAAACTCGCTACATGTACCTCGTTATGTGCGAGAGGTGAAGGAGCGTGAGGCGCGCTGAAGTGTATGGGAAAACATAATCGGCGCGTCGCCCCCTCCAGACGGGGTTTTGGCGCCCCCTCTGGTGCTGCGCCCCTATGCGTTGCATACGCTGCATACCCACTTTTTGCGCCTCTGAAAACTGGTCTTGATCTCTGGACTTGAATTTAAACGCACCATTTCAACCAAAGGTTTTGAATGTGCTTCCTAACCAGAAGCTCCAAAGTGTTATTTAACAATATGAGGTGTTTAATTTATTTTTAACATTGTATTTTCATACATTTTATGCTAGGGGTGCCCAAGTCTAGTTTTCCAGAGCTACCTTCTGCAACTTTAGATGCGTTCCTTCTCTAACACACCTGGATCATTTACTCATTATAAGGCTATAAAGAACTGAGTTGCTGCTAATGAGGGAAGTCAACCTTTTGTCTGGGGTGTGTTTTAGCAGGCATGCATCTAAAAGTTGCAGTCTGAAGGACTGCAGCTGGGCACTCCTGATTTGTACCGTCAATGTGGCCCGTTGAGGGTGGCCAATATGCTGAAGTGGCCCTCGGTGAAATTGAGTTTGACACCCCTGATTTACAGCATTTAGGTTAAGTTGTGTTTGTTGTTCATCCACCTGGACCAAACTGGAGATGGTTAGATCCAAAATGCCTCACAGCAAGAAAACAAACTGGTGTCTACTTCATGTTCTTCTAGAACATGCAGCTTCGTTAGGAAAACATTTTATAAATTTACTCTGAGGACTTAAACTTGTGCTGTCTAGCATTTAATTTTATATCAGGATTGTTAAACTCTGAGCTTCTCTTCAGTTTCTGCCTCAACACGCGTTCAGACAAAAAGATTCCAGATAAATTATTTAGTCGTTTTAAATTTACTGTAATTAATTAACAAAGATAATGAGTTAAAGCATAGGTTTTCTCACAGCCTGCCATGTGTGTTACGTGCCAACATGCTATGGAAGATGTCCAAATGTCTCCAGGTTGTTACTCAGAAGCTCACATGTGAGGTGTGTTGGTGTTGTGCCCAGCCTCATTTCCTGCCGGAGCATGCCTGGTTCAGATACATGGATTTAAGGAACCAACACCCAGAATGCTGCAAAACGTCATTTAGCTTTTCATTCAGTAAAACAAATCCAGATTTTCACTCCCTCTCTAAATACAAGCAGATTTATTGAATTATACATAATGGATCAAGATGTGAAACCTTCATCAAACTTATTTCATCAAAGTTTTGGCTCTAAAAGTTCAAGTTTTTAACCAACACATAATATATGCAGTATAATTAAAGAGAGACAAAAGTTTGTCGTTTCTTCTTGTTTGTATGTTTGTCAGAGTTTGTCATAGATAATGCAAATGCAGTTTTTAAATGAACGTGTTTATAATGACTTCCAGGGAATAACAGGTTTTGCCACACATTTTTCTTAAGGCGCAGTCGAGGAATTTTGGTTTGCTCATCTTCATCTACTTGTTGGAATTCAGCCACTTTGGAGGATTTACGAGCATAAACCAGTTTTTGAAGTTAAAGCCACAGCATGTCTAATGAATTTAGGTCAGGCCTTTGACTAGGCCCACTACAGTCTTTATTTTGCTTCTCCCAGCTATTAAGCGGTGACGTGTTTTGGACTGGTGGATGCATTTCAGACATCTTCCATGTCCGGCAGTAAATCTACTGTCAATCTACCAACATATTTTACCAGCGTTTTGATGTTCCTTTTTATATGACTCTGTGTCCCAAAGGTTCCCAAAGTTTTGGGAACAAAATGTCTTTTGGCAAAACAGAGATTAATATTCCTTTTCAGTATGGGGTTTTCACCATGAAACGTTGCCAGGCACCGCAGTGGAGGCATGACCTCTGACCTTACATAAGGATAATGTACGGAGCTAAATTGGGGCCATAAAGTTTATTTAAAAAGGTTTGGAAACTAAAAACAAATTAGAAATTGAAAAACGAAAATTTGAAAATAAGATCTTGAATATGAAAAGTAGTTTTGGACATTATTTTTCAGTTTCGCATCCCTTTTTTTTAAGTTTAAAGTCTTTATTTTCAGTTACTTTTTTTTCAGCTTCAAAAATAATTTTCAGTTTCAATTTTCTTTTGTTTTAACAAACTTCATGTCACTAATTTAGCTCCATACAAGTGGAGCTAAATTTGGATGTCGCTCTCAGGTCTTTTTGACCTCCATGTTGAGTTCTCGCTGTGATTTTCAGGTGATTGTTATCAGATCAGACAGTTCACTACAGTTCAACGTTTTCACCGTTTGGCTCTCTCTGGTTCTCTGGAGTCTTTTTCAGGCCGTTAGATCTCAGTTAGTTATTTTGTGTCACATTAATTCCTAAATTTTAAAGATTTTTAGGTGCTGTCCCTTTAGTCAGGCAGCTGCTATTGAAATGTTTTCTTGATTGATAACTGGTGTGGCAGTGATCTGGCCGGGTGTGGAAACTGAACACAGATTTCCAAAGATATGACACATCAGAGCTAATGGATGTTTTGGGTGGGAGCAATTTTCACACCACGGCATTCAGATCTTTAAAAGCCTTTGTTAAACTGCTGCCTTCTGCATTTACCTGAGTTATCCATGATATTTACTTAAGTTAAATTACATAACAAGCATACAAACAAGTAAGAAATGGTGAAGCACTTTTACTTTCCGCTCCACGGACGCGATTCATGAAGTTATGGCTGTAAAAATAATTTACAATTACATTTGGAGAAGCAACATTCAGCTTCTAAGCACCACAAATCCAGAACAAACTTCCAGAAAACTGAAAAACAGCTGAAACACTGAGCTCCTTTAAATCAAAGCTAAAAACAAACCTCTTAGAGTTGCTTTTCTAACCCTATTAATTGGACCATAGACCAACAGATTTGATGTTTATTGATGATTTTGATGATGACATTCAACAAAATGTAACGTCTGTTTCATTAATTGCTGATTGTCTTTTGATTATTTTTTATTTTGTGTTTTTATGATGTAAATGACTTTAAACTGCCTTGTTGCTGAAATTTGCTGTGCAAACAAACTTGCTGGATTGATTTGTGCCACAGTTTTAAAGGTTTTTGTTTTCCTTTCAGTTTTTACTGGACTCGACCTGCACAGTGAGACCAACAACAACGAGCATCGCACCAATGAAATCTCAGTGAAGGAGCTGATTGTGAGACGAGGCCAAGCCTTCCAGCTAACCCTCCGACTGGCACAACCGTTCAGACCCGCCTTTGATCAGCTCACCATGACCGTTGTGACAGGTTGACCTTTTATTTCATCATTTATATGCAGCTTAAACAGAAAAAACAAACAGATTAAGTTGCAATCTGTTTACACAGATTTAACATGAAGTGCTGTTGATTGATTTCCTCTCTCTAGGAGAACTTCCGTCTGAAAACCTGGGGACAATGTCGCGGTTTGGCGTCCCAGACAAAGTCCAACGTTCTGGTTCTGCAAAGGCGGTTTGGAAAGCGGAGCTTCGGCGGAGCTCCAGTCCTGAAACGGGAGTGTTGGCACTGGCCATCACGCCTCCAGCTTCCTGCCCAGTGGGGGAATACAAGATGTCTGCCAAACTGGGGGAGGAGGAGAGGGACCTGGCAACCCTTTCTGTGCTTTTCAACCCCTGGTGTCCTGGTAGGTTTTTGGTGTCTGCCCAACACCAAAGTGTCCAAACTTGGGGGGGTTAGACATGCTGGTCATTCAGCCCTTTTCCCATTTTGTTCTTGAAAAAAAAAATTTTTCCCCAACTTTCTCAGTTTAGAAAACAAAAACACTGCTCTCTTCTTCTATTGTCTTTTTGTATTCCTTTTAACAACACATGATTTTAAAATAGTTTAAAATAGTTTATATGTTCTGCTCATTGTTAATAAGTCAAAGATGAAGTTATGTTTTATATGTTTTATCAAATTATTGGATACATTTAATAATGCAACATATTTTTGTACCTGTTAATATTAATTCCCCATTGTTTTCCTTTTTGTGTGCAGAGGATTGGGTTTTTCTGCCAGATGAGGCCGAGAGGCAAGAGTACGTGATGAATGAACACGGCATCATCTACAAAGGAGTTGATAATTACATTTCTCCAACTCACTGGGACTTCGGACAGGTAGCCATACTTTATTACTGTTATAATTGTACATTTATTCAGGTTTCTGTGTGTAAACTAGATTAAAGGTCATCTGTCTCTCCAGTTTGAAGAGGACATGGTGAAGATTTGCATGAAAGTACTCGACTACAACGTCAAACATAAGAAAGACCCAGCTGACGACGTTTCCGCTCGCTGCAACCCGATCTACGTCAGCCGTGTCGTCACATCCATGGTGGGTCACAGCCTCTATTTTTATATTTAAAACATTTTGTAATGATGCTATGATGCTTCAGAATAGTACAATCTGGGCTTAGAACAGGCCATAAAATACTTAAACACTGTTCAGTTCAGCTTGAGGTTTAGCCTGAATTTCTCTTTTATTGGAAAATACATTTACTTTTCCAAGGAAACAAAAGTAAAACTTTAATGTATTTTTCACTAATAGTTTAATATAAGTTATTCTGTTAAAAACCTTACCTATCTGTATTTTAATAAAATAGAAACACTGTTTGCATCTGTTCGCTTGCACCATGCTGTGAATATAAAATGTGATAAAAGCTGCCTGTAGCAAATAAAGTGAACTATTATGGAAAATACTTTCACAGATCCCTTTGAAACATTTAATATTAAGAACTAACTGTCTATGTCTAATATTGAGAGAGATAAGTCCCAAATTTTCAACTTTAATTCACAATATCAGTTATGCCCTTTCTGCGAAGCATTTGTTTATAAAATACATGAAGATCTTCAACCGAGATCGTTTGTTCTCCTGGAAAGATGAATTATTTGAAATTTGGACAAATCGCAAAACACAGGAATTACAAATATCCCTCATATCACTTTAAATTGATGAAAGTCCCATATTGTTTGATCATTAATTAATTGGAATAAATGCCGTCAGGCCTTGGCTTTATACTGACACCTAGTGGTCAACTTGGTATCCATGCCACTTTTTACCAAAAGACGCGTCGATAAAAACTGATCAAATTATCAATCATTTAATGTTTAAAAATTACATAATCAGATGGACCAAAACATGAAGTTAAGTAGAAACGTTGGTATTTTAAGAACCAAAATAACAATAATTCATATGTTATAAAAAATAAAATTAAGCAAATTTTTTTTCCAAAGTCAGTTTTTTGATATAAAAGTAGCAAAAACTGCAGAGGTGTGTCCGGTGAATCTTTGGTTAAAACATTTTCTTCATTCAGCGGGTAGAAAATCCAGAAATTTAAGAACAGCTCCTAAAGGTACATTTTATGTAATATTTACTTTAAAAGGTCCATTAAACTAGGTCCATAGTGCCGTTTTCCTGAGAATAAAAACGTTTTCTTTTTTTATTTGTTCTTCCAGATTAACAGTGAAAATGGGGGCGGCATCCTGAAGGGCCAATGGGGAATGGACTTCAGAGGCGGAGTCCCGCCCACTCACTGGAGCGGCAGCTACGCCATCCTTAAGAAATGGTCCAACTCCGTCTTCAGCTCTGTGAAGTACGGACAGTGCTGGGTGTATGCTGGTGTCATGTGTTCAGGTAATATTCACTTCCTCCAATTTAAATAGTATTTTAATGATATTTAATAAGATCTGCGACAGACTGGCGACCTGCCCGGGGTGACCCCGGAGAGGCAGCAGCACCTCCAGACCCCACTAAGGGACAAGGGTGTATAGAAAATGGATGGATGGATGGATGGATTTAATAAAATGTTTATTGGCAACAGGCAAAGGACATTTACAGAAAGTTTATATGTATTTGGGCCTGTACTTGTAATTGTGACTAATGTATTAGAACCACAGCAATTGCAAACAACTGCATAACCCTTCTACCCTGAAAATGTAGCTCAAATAATTATTGAAAACCTCACTAAAACGACATTTGTCCAAAAGTGAATGTTTGTCTATAAATAAAATCAAAGCAGCTGTTGAAGCATCTTAATGATGTTTTTCATGCGTGGCTGCAGTGATGCGTCTGCTGGGGATTCCCTGCCGCGTCGTCACCAACTACCAGTCGGCTCACGACACCAACAAGAACCTGACCGTCGACACGTACTACGCTGATTACGGAGTGAGAGAGAAAGAGTCCAAAGACAGCGTCTGGTGAGAGGATTCATACATGGAGGATTTAAATCGATGCATAGTCCTTATGTTTTATTTGCCTTCTTCCTAAAGTCAGTAAAGGAAATAGACAGTGACAGAAGAAACTTTGGACGTTAACCTTTGGAAGCTGGTGTAAAAGAGAAAGAAAGAATAGTAAAACAAATACATACCAAATTTACAGAAGTTGGATTATAACAATAGCTGCGTTTCCATTAACCATAAAATTGCAAAAGTAAATTGGCTTAAATCGATTTTGAAAAAAAATAATGTTTAAGGCAAAGTTTTTGCACTTTGCTGACGCGCAAGTCATGTGATCAGCAGGCGGATGTTACTACCACCGGAAACGCTGAAGATAACAGGAAGTAGTGGGAGGACTATTGCTTGTTTTGTTTCTTTCAGACAATCTGCAGCTGGCCTGGCTCCATTGTCCGGAGGCAGGCCAGCTGCAGAACAGCTATGTGTTGGATCCATAGCTCTTCTGTAAAATGGCCGACTACATACATATTCGCTCCGAAGTAGGCAGGGTTGTCGCTCCAATGCCTGAATAAGTCGCTGTCATCTCCTCTGATTAGCTCATAGATGATGAGTGATACTGTTTATACCCGTCACTGCCATGATTTTCAATGACTTCTTGCATGAACAAGCTTAATCACGTGTGATTTTAATTGAATTTCTCTTTTAATGGAAACGCCGCAATTGCCAAATTGTTTTTTTGGACATTAGCAGAATATGGAGAAGAATTTGCACACATTGGTAATAAAAAATGTGACAAAAGCCATAAACCTGCTGTAGTTTGAGCTGCTTTCATTAAATTTGTGAATGTTGTTTTAAGGAATTATCACGTCTGGGTCGAGGGCTGGATGAGGCGACCCGACCTTTCGAAAGACGGTAAATATGACGGCTGGCAGGTTTTGGACCCAACTCCACAGGAAAAGAGTGACGGTACGATCAAACCCGTTTCTATAGACGTGTCTTTTCTAACTGACCTCTGATCACCTGGATCTCCTCTTGCCAAAATTGTTCAGTCTGATGTTAAATGATGTAAAGTTTACACTGCAAAAACAAATTTTTACCAAGTACGTTTTGGTCTATTTTGTTGTGCAGATATCTTATTACACTTGAAATAAGACAAAACCTACAAGTAGCTTTTCACCAAGACAAAAGAGCTTCTTCTAAGTCAATAATTTCTTAATACTGATGAAAAAGTTCTGGTTCCATTGGTAGATTATTACACTTACGGGAAATATCTTGTTATAAGTAAAATAATCTGCCAGTGGAAATAGTACTTAATTTGTATTATTTCAAGTACACTTGAATATTTGCACTAGAAACTACACAAAAATGACTTTCTAAGATTGTGTGTGTTTGCAGTGTGATTATGTGTCTTGTTAAGTTTTATGTTTGATCTTTTCATTTTATTACAAAAAAACAGGTTGTGCTATTTCAACACTTAAAATGTGTATCAAAGTGTAAGGCTGATGGGAGTGAAGAAGAGGAATAAACCTTTGGTGTTTTGCTCTTGCAGGTATGTTCTGCTGCGGCCCGGCCTCAGTCTCAGCCATCCGGAACGGAGACACTCACCTCAAATACGACGTCCCGTTCGTCTTCGCCGAGGTTAACGCTGACTGCATAACCTGGCTGGTCAGTGGAAAGACATTAACCTTCTCTGAATTATTTCTGAGCCAGTTTTTAAATTCACATCTCCTTCACCTTTTGATTTTATTGCATGCTCCTTTAGGTCAAACGTGATGGCTCCATGGTAAACATTGATACAGACAATATCAAAATCGGGCAAAACATTTCAACCAAGTCGGTCGGCACCAACGACAGGATGAACATCACAGACAGCTACAAGCAGAAAGAAGGTTTCTACTCTTTTCCATCACTGTTTTTAATGATTACTGCAAAGCAGGCTTTAGTACAAATGGCATACTCAATTAAATATAATAACTTGATACTATAATATTGTGTCCAAAACAGTCACTGACAGTACCAATGTAATATCAGAATATTACAATTATATTTCAGTATTTTGTTCTACTTTAAGCAGTGATTCTTAGTTAAAATCTCAACGATTGTTTTCATTTCTAATCATAAATATTAGTTTCGCTAATGTGAAAGCACTATATCAACATTGTATTTAGTGCAAGCTAATGCTAATGTGCTAACTTCAGCCATATTGACACGCACTATATCAATGACAAAACATGCTGTAACAGTGTATAGGCTGCCGTTTGTAGAGAGGGACTTTGGTAAAAAAAAATTTAACAGCAATAATTTGGTTTATTTTGTCTTTCATTAAAAAAGGCGTTTTCGTTTTTTTAAGTCATTTTCGCCTTGTTATTCCTACAGAATTAGTTAAATAAAGTTAAATATTTATTTAGAAATTAAATACTTAATTTGCAAACAAAATATTTAGAACTTGAAAGTTATAATATTAATTTGGAAACTAAATATTTAGTTTTAAATATGAAGTTTGGGGTTGACATTTATAAATGTATGTATAACATGGTGAAAATAAGACTTTTTTTAAATAACAGGCTAAATAAAAGAAATGATTGCTGTCAATTTTTTTTTGTGTAACTTTACAAACACCTCAGTTTTGTGATATGCTAGGATGCTAAATGGGCTAAATGTTTTCTAAGTTATTGGATGTGTGGCCACCACTGCACAGGATTAACCCTTGTATGTAGAAATGGGGTCCAACCGACCCCACACACGTAAAACTTGTATCATTTGCCATAGTCCTCTACGTTTGCCTCAGTCCTCGCACACACAAGGATGAAGACATTCCTTATATATATTCCTAATAATAAGCAATTCAAAGCCCATGTTTGATGCAGTTTTGCTGATTAAATGAACCATCATGTTCACAGGAACAGAACAGGAGAGAAGAGTCTTCCGGTACGCCCTCACCAGGCTGGAGAACGAAGGAGACGGAGAAACTTGTGTTGGTGATGAGAAAGTTGGAAATGGGACAGGCATGAATAATGGATCCAATGAAAATGCTACAAACGATCAAATATGCAGCCCAACGCCGCCACCACAACTCTTCATTCGATTTGAAGAGGTACAGTCATCAACATTAATAACATAATAAATTGTCCCTGTAGTTATTGTGATAAATGAGAATATAGCTTACAATTTATTTAATACATTTTCTGAAAATGTTATCTTTTGAGTATTCCTTACCAAACCAATGAATACATCTTCGCGATACTAGAACTACAACTCTAACTAATAAAAACTAAACAATAAACAGAACAAGTGATTCTGATACTCACTAAATTATGATGTAATACCACAGTATTATGAAGAACAAACATTTTAAAAAGCCGAGTAGCAGAATCTAAATGTTTCTTTAAATTTGTGAAGGTGTCCAAGCCGGTGGATGGTGAGGATGTGAGTCTGAAGCTGATTCTGAACAGCGACAGCAGCGCCACCAGGAGGCTGTCCATCAACGTCGCCGTCCAGGCCATGAGGTTCACCGGTCAGCCGGCCGGGAACATCCTCACTCAGGCGCTGGAGCGGGAGCTGCTGCCCGGAAAAGGTCAGCCTCTTCATGGACACTAACTACGGAGGCCCTGAAGTTCAAACCACTTCAACAGTTCACAAAACACAGCTACACATAAAAAAAATAAAATAAATAAATGTACTAAAATATATTTTCTTAATGTACAGTTTTCTTAATTTGTAGTTTGCTTAGTGTCGTATTTTGTGATTTGTAATAGGCTCAGTTAATGTAGTTTTGTGTGATTTGTAGTTGTTTACTGAATTGTTGAAGTGGTTTGTACTTCAGGGCCACCATACTTTTTACAGGATAAAATTGTTACTGCTGTATCCAACATCTCATTATTTTCTTTAGACTTTTTATGTTTTTGATTCTTTTGACATGCTCAAAATCAACTTTAGATCTCATTCCCTTCTCTTTGTCCCTCCAGATCTGATCGTCCCCATCCTGATCCCGTTCTTAACTTACCACAAATACATGATTGGATGTGAGAGCATGAACATTTCAGCTGTGATCACCGACCAACGGAATGAAAATCACACGTTTCTGGCAGAAACCCGCATTGTGCTGATGAAGCCCCCAATCTCCATCACCGTGAGTATTTCTCTGTGTGATTTCAAACACATAAGAAACAGCAACATAATAAAAATCACAGATTACTGAGAACTTAATGTTTACACCTTAATGTTTTATCTTCTGTTCTCCATCCAGATTTCCCACAGCCAGGCTTAGAACAGAAAGTGATCTGAATCTTACTAAGTTTTTTTGTTTTTTACTTTTCCATATGCAAGTTAAAAAGAAAAAAAACACCACACTGAAAAAAAATAGATAAAATATTTAAATTCCTATCAACATATATATATATATATAAAAAAAAAAAAAAATCCCTTCTCACCCTCCGCGGGTGGTCTCTTTCATCCTCTGAGCTCGGGTCCTCTACCAGAGGCCTGGGAGCTTCAGGTTCTCCTCCAGTATCTTGGCTGTGCCTAGAACTGCACATTTCTGGACTGAGATGTCTGATGTTGTTCCTGGGATCTGTTTGAGCCACTGCTCCAGTTTGGGGGTGACTGCCCCGAGGGCCCCGATGACCACAGGCACCACTGTGGTCTTCACCTTCCAGGCCTTCTCCAGTTCCTCTCTGAGGCCCTGGTATTTCTCCAGTTGCTCCTTTTTCCTGATGTTGTGGTCACTTGGTATTGCTACATCCACCACAACGGCTTTCCTCTGTTCTTTATCCACCACCACAATGTCCGGTTGGTTCGCCATTACCATCTTGTCTGTTTGGATCTGGAAGTCCCACAGGATCTTATATATATATATATATATATATAAAAATTCCCTTCTCACCCTCCGCGGGTGGTCTCTTTCATCCTCTGAGCTCGGGTCCTCTACCAGAGGCCTGGGAGCTTCAGGTTCTCCTCCAGTATCTTGGCTGTGCCTAGAACTGCACATTTCTGGACTGAGATGTCTGATGTTGTTCCTGGGATCTGTTTGAGCCACTGCTCCAGTTTGGGGGTGACTGCCCCGAGGGCCCCGATGACCACAGGCACCACTGTGGTCTTCACCTTCCAGGCCTTCTCCAGTTCCTCTCTGAGGCCCTGGTATTTATATATATATATATATATATATATATATATATATATATATATATATATATATATATACTGCTCAAAAAAATAAAGGGAACATTTCACTTTAATTTTGTGTGTGGCTCCAAATCCAGGCCTCCATTGGTTAATAAATTTGATTTCCATTGATGATTTTTGTGTGATTTTGTTGTCAACACATTCAACTTTGTACAGAACAAAGTATTCAATGAGAATATTTCATTCATTCAGATCTAGGATGTGTTACTTGAGTGTTCCCTTTATTTTTTTGAGCAGTGTATATATATATATATATATATATATATATATATATATATATATATATATATATATATATATATATATATATATATATAGATAGATATATATCAGTGACGTGCGGTGAGGTTCATAGCTGGTGAGGCACCGACTTAATTATAATCGGATTTACAAATCCAGACCCCCTGCATGTTATTGTTTACATAAGGAAATTTCGCGCATGCGTACAACGCTGGAGGGCAAACAGGCTATTCTTTAACATGTGATGCTTAGCCGCGCCGCCGCAGAGTTGTTCCGTTATCTCAAACTTAGACATGTAGATATTATTAATTTTGTGCTGTGCTTAACAGCAAAGGGAGAAACCGTTAAAGTACAACTGAAAACCTCGTCTTTCTCGCTCTCTGTATCAGCGCAGCTACTGTATAGCTAGCTCGCTGTTACTGTCTCTTACTCTGCAGTTGTGGAGTCACAATGTCTGGGATCATGAGCGCCCCCCAGCGATGAGGCACGAGAACTGCCTGCCTCACCTTGAATCTGTTCTCTGCCATTTCTGATCGCTCCTCAGCACACGAAACACGTTACACACACAGTTAGTGACAAAAAACACAGTACATTAAATACATAAGCTAAATTATGGAAAATCAGTTCATACATTAAATGTTTTTAACCATTTTATTGGCGACGTACAGACAAGAGGAGCATGCTCTCATAGAATGGCAACAGGTGCAGTTAGCCAGAGATTGCGCAATCCCAGGTGAGGCTCAGCTCGCTGCTGCCTCACCGGCTTCGCTTCCAACCATTTGAGTGGGAAAATGCGAAAATTCAGCGATTTTGAAGAAAAAAAATCATCAGATTTGCCTCACCTGCCTCCCCTGACTGCATGTCACTGATATAAATAAATAATATATATATATATATATATATATATATATATATATATATATATATATATATATATATATATATATATATATATACACACACACACACATAGAGAGAGAGAGAGAGAGAGCGCAATGGAAAATATAAATACAATAATTATTTAAATTATAATTGTATTTATAGTTGGAATAATTATAAATATTCCAATTATTTACAATTGGAAAAAATGATGACAACTAGTAAATAAGATTCAAAACAGCTGTTAATCTCTCCCAGCACGTTCATCTTGAGGTCATGGAAATAAAAGAAAACAAAAGCCAAACAGGGAGTTAAATGTTTAAATTCATGATAATACCAAAAGCTTGAACTAATGTGGTTTGTTTGGAAGGCTTTCCAGAAGATGATTGTCATTATGCAGGACAGAGCTTGCTCTAATCCACAGCAGATGTCTGCAAATGTCAGTGAGACCAAATCCCTCCACAATGATGGAAGAGGCTGATAGTCACGCAGAAAACTACCAGCTGAAATTACAGCTGAATCACAGAGGAGTAGTTTGTTTTTTTTGTGACTTGGTTATGACTGTAAATTAGGTGTGGGGCAAAAAAACGAGCAACAAATCCATCCAACTGGCCAAATACATTTTAATTTATCGGATGGATTATGCGTTTTCACAAATGGTGATTCATACCCAGGTGTCAATTATGGATTTTAGTTCCTGCTTCCTGAAGAACTAAAATAAAGTTACACAGTGTGATAGAATGAATTCAATAATACATGGAAAAATACATTTTTTGTACATTTAACTGTATCTTATGGTTTTTATCCTCAATTTTATGCATGAAGTTTGTCTGAAAAAGGGCAAAGTATCACATTCTAACAGTTTAGCATCAATTTGGAGGTTCTAATAACAAAATGCTTTTATGTTTCTTCCACTAACTAACTGCGTCTAAATTGTGTCTTTGGATTGTAGGTGTTTGGTGACGGCAGAGTGAACAGGGAACTGACAGCTGAGGTGCTTTTCCAGAATCCAGTGAAGGAGATACTGAGGGACTGCAGTCTGACCCTGACAGGAAGCGGCCTCTTTATTGGAGAACTCGTAACCAGGTGAGAGTTTTTAACAAGTGTTTAGGAATGTGTTGAGTTTGTAATGAGTGTGTCATTTATGTACGGTAACAAAAAAAACAAACTAAGAGGGCCCACAGAAGTTATAAAAGTTATTTTGTTTTAGGAAGGAGGCTAATTTTCATTTAGGCTCAGTATTCACAACAATCCAATTTTAATTAATTTAAAAAAGGAAACAAACTGGCAATAAATAATAATATCTACATTTTACAAACACACAGTAAGGAAGCCCAGAAAATTAAAATAATAATAATAAAAAAAAAAAAAATCTTATGATGTTCATGTTTTTTGGGGAAAAGTAAAATGAAAATAAAAATGTTAGTCAATAAAACCTCCAATTTTCTTCCTGACTTTATATTAACAGTATTTTGTACCACTGAACAAATCAAAACACTCTCTGAAACATAAGTCAGCAAAGTAAAAATGTATTAATGTTTTTTTGCCTTTAAAAATGTTTCTTTGTGCTCCTCGCAGACTCCCAGATCTGCTGCCAAACAACAGAGTTTGTGTGAAGTTTCATTTCGTTCCCTATAAGAGCGGAGAGAGGACTCTTCTAGTCGACTTTGACTGCGCCTCGTTCAGAGACATCAAGCAAAGCTGCACAGTCATCGTCAAACCTTAAATTTCTCTCATCCACTTCCTTAGTCCTTTAAAGCAAGATGGCTGATGCAATACATTTACCGATAATAATGATTTTATGTGTTTTGTTTCCAGTGAGAATAAAGTGTGTAAAATCTATGCAAAATTTTGAAATCAGAAATTTATTTTTTTGACATGAACAGAAACACACCGGTCCCATAAAACTTTGTACGCCTAAGAGCTGTGAAATGTAGTTTTAAAAAGTGTTTTTCTCTGGTTCACTTATTGCTGTGTTCAGCAGGTTTCTTTATTAACTTAAATTTGCTCAACAAAATACATCCTGCCATTCAAAAAGAGAGATTGAAAATAACCAGTGTTATAATAAACTGCATTTTATGTCAAAAGCTGATTTATCTACAGCCTGTTACAGACTCTGTGTTGCTACGTCACTTACTTTCAAAGTGCTTTCTGTTTATTTCTGTAGGTTTAAAAAGTTAACTTCCATATATGTTTTCTCAGGTATTACAGTGTTGTTGTTTTAGTGAAAAGTCTTGTTATTCAATAAAATTCTGTATAATTAAATATATATACAGTAGTCTTGATGTTCAATGATAAGTCACCAAAAACAGTTAAAGTAATCAGTGCTACCTGTTTTGGGGTTTTTAAATTATTCTGATCTCTATGGTGAATAAAAATATAATACACAATGTCAAGTTTCCCTTTAATTTGTGTAGCTTCTCCACTTGATAAGAAATAGATACATCAACACAGACTTTTTTAATTGACTGGATTTCACTCAAAGGACAAAGATGTTTTCTTCATCTGCCCTCCATTTATGTTCAACATTTCTTTCACCCCAAAAGAAGAAAAAATAAATATTACTAACCGGGATTACTTAAGTATACATAAATTAATTTTACTCAGACTGCAAAGAAAATACTACCATTGTGAATCAACCCACAAAGTGATTCAAATTAAATGAGCAAAAATAATTAATTTAAATTCTTTAACTTTTAAGTGCTACATTTCAAATTAATATTTACATTTCAAACCTTACCTTTTGAAATCATGAATGTTTATTATACAAATATAAAAAAATACTTATTTAATGCTTAATAAGTAGCTTAACTGTTAACTTCATAAAAAAAGAAACGCAATACAACAATTATTCCAATCATAAAAATCACCAATTAATATGCTAGAGTTCACAACTACGCTATAATATTGAAGTTCAGATATAGCCGACAATACGAGTTAACGAGCTGGCATTCAGCCGGAAGTTTGGCTAGGCTAGGCTAGGCTAGGCTAGGCTAGGCTAGAGCTACTCCAGGATGTAATAATCCAGCCTCTGCCATACCTGCTGCCTCTCTGCTTGTTTGTAGATGAATCCGGCTCCTCACAGGTCCGACACACGAGCAGATCGCCGTTCAAAAGTGACACCAAACTCCGTTTGTTTTGCGTTACCGTCTGCCGCTAATAATTGTCCCGTCATTGTCCGTCACTGTTCCGCCATGTTTTCTTATGATTTTACATGGCGGAACATCATGAATCATAACTTTAATTTATTCTTTGTCCTTTTTTCCTCCTTCTTCTCGCTTTCTTTCTTTTTTCTTCCCTTCCTCTTATTCTGAATTGACTTCACATGCAACTTTTGCTTTTGCTCCCATTTTTTATGAGCTGAACTCAAATATCTAAAAATTTTTGTATAAACAAAATAATAATTTCTCTGAAATATTGTTCACAAATCTGTCTAAATCTGTGATAGTGAGCCTTTCCACATCACGGTGTGGCATATCAAGATGCTGATTAGACAGCATGATTATTGCACAGGTGTGCCACAATAAAAGATCGCTGAGGATCTTTGAGTTCAGCTCATGAAAAATAGGACTAAAAACAAAAGTGTTAATATTTTTGTTCGAAGGGGAGGCACAGCAGGTGGACAACGCCCCAGACTGTCATTAAACACCCATAATCCTTATTAATAAGGTATAAAATATGCAAGTCATAACTATCTCACACTTGTTGGTCACAGGTAAAGGAACTGGTGATAGCTACACCAACTGCAGACTTTCTCTTACATTTAGTTAAAAATTACAAGATCATTCCAAATGCTCTACAAGGACAGGAGGATCATTGATTGATTGACTGATTGATTTTTTTTTTTTTTTTTTTTTTTTTTACAAAATTACATTAAATTTACCTGAGTAAACAGGTAAAACAGAGCATATGAATAGAAGGAAACCAATAAAACATGCGACTCCGGAGCTGCATTTGCCTCTTCAGACCCTCCATAGTGGCTAAAACCCTCAATGCTGAAAACTGAGTAATGCTTTAAAATATAAAGACAACAAGTTTAAAACAAAATTAATAACCTTGATTAGATATTGTCAAAATAATAATTTCATTCTTGTAGTTTTTGTTACTCTGAACAAATTTTCTTTATCTGAAGTGAGGGCAAAAACGGCACTTAGGGCAGTAAGGTTTGTTTGTCCAGTTATTTCACAGCTGAACTTTTGTTAAATGTTTGAATTTTGTCCTTTTGTCGTGTATTCAGGCATAACTTGCTGAAAAGAACCTATGACTGAAGAGAAAACTCTGTTTTTAAGACTTCCCTGCCATTTTTTTGCATCAAGAAGTTTGTTTTTGAAACTGTTCCTCAGTGAAAGTGTTTCACAATCTGTGAAATGTGAAAAGTGTTTGAAAGAGGTCTGGAAACAATGAGATGGAATAATAGTGTGACAAGTTGTCACACTATTATTCTAATTGTAGTTGTTTATCTCACTGAAGGGATTTAATGCACTTTTGTAACTGAATCATCTTCATCCATCTTTCCTTTGTCTTCTGCTTCTCCAAAATGGTGTTGGTTGAGGAAGTAATTTGTTCCAGAGTGAAAATCCGATAACTTGAGTCATCTCCAAAATGTTACTTTACAATAGCAGGCGTTACCAAATCTATCTGTAAGCCTTAAAATCACACCAATGACAGTCTCTTATAAAACTGGCCAGCTCTGGTCCTTGAGGGTAAAAGTTTTGATTGTTTTAATTTGTTTCCTGCTCAGATTTGCATCATTTAATTTAATGTATCACCAGGAAGCTCCTTCAGAAGTTAATGAGAGTCTGAGGAGATAATTCCTTTGTTTCAAAAGACCATATGTCACTAAAATATTATAATGAAGGTTAACATTTTTACAAAATTGTTTTTTAAAATATTTATTAAAATTGATACCATGTGCTGACGGTATGTTACGAGACAGATGATCTGTGAAAGGATCTCAGCTGATATTGTCATCTGAAGAAATGCATCGACCAAAAACCACCAAAAACAACCAATCAGAGCCAGGACATGGGTCTTAGTGCTGTCATCACTCCTCGTGTATGTGCTGCTAAATGTGCTAATGGTGGAGAAATAAATAACTGTTTATCCATCGTCATCTGTAGCTATACTAACTAGCCTTAGCATTAACAAAGTCAAATTTCTTTTAAGTCATGTTTGATGTATGCAGCATTTTTATAATAACTGAAGGTTGTACTTGATTTGCTATAAAAGGGCAGCAAGATTGTGGAAAATACATTCGGTTTGGATGGACGACAGTTCAAAGTCTTAACATGGGCAGAAATACAAACTAATGTGTGTGTGTGTGTGTGTTTGCAATACTTTGTGGGGACCATCTTCCTGACACATACTACGTTGTGGGGACCCATTGTTCCTTGTGGGACTGAAGCCTGGACCCCACAAGGGGAAACACTGTTTTTGGTCAGGGGTCAGATTTAGGACTAACCAATTGAGTTTTGGTTAGCGTTAGGGTTAGTTAGGGTTAGGGTTAGGTTTAGGTTTAGGCTGTAGAAATGAATGGAAGTCGATGGAAAGTCCCCGCAAAGATAGTCACGCAAACATGTGTCTGTTTGTTTGCCTCAGTTGCCTCTGTGGGACGTTTCCTGGTATGATCACGGTTCTTTTTCATGTGTGAGAATATGTTCATGTGGAGGTGATATGATGAAATAATGAAAGTTTGGGGGGAAATGCCACACCTCAGCCACTCCCACTTAACTGCTTCTTATTTCACAGCTTGTATACGGGGAATCACACCCATTTCTTTTCCGCTTCTCCTCAACTATATGCTCATCTGCATGAGGAAATATCTACATCTACAGTTAATGCTGTGAAACATTTTAATTTAAGAAAAAATAACTTCTTCCCTGTTGATCTCTGGGAGAACAGCTCTAATTTTCAGAAAAATGAATCATTGGACTGAAAAGAAACATCAATTATTTAAATTAACTACAATTAAACAATAAACGTAATTATTTTTCTTGAATTCATTAAGATTGCAACAGATTTATATTTAGTCTGTTAGTAGCCACACACTACCAACAGACTGTGAAAACAAATATGATGGATTATAATTAGACAGAACAGGAATGTAAGTACTTACGTCTTGATTGTTCTCAAGATGCCTTTCTTTCCCTCTTTGTCCACACCAAGGGCTTTAATCATGACAGTCACTTTTTGACTAATACATTTTTGAGAGAAAAGAAAACACTCTCAAAGTGTGACTCCACCCAATTTCAGCTTCCCTCAACTGCTTGTCAGAAATTAGAGAAAAATAATGCGCTCTCACAAAATCTGGCGTCGGCTAATGGGTTTGACTCACTGTAAGAGAACTGACACATTTTCTCACATCACTCATCACATTTCCCCTTTACATCCAACCAAACATCTCCAGGAAAGGTTCCAGTCAGATGTTTGAAGCACTTCTAACTGATTAACTTTATTCTGGAATGATGGAGCTCCTCACGTTATCTGGCTGAATGTAGAAACCAGACGGAGAAAATCCATTTCTGCCACGATGTTAGATTAGATAAGATAACAAACTTTGTTCATTGGAGAGCTTCTGGTTTAGACGCATAACATTCTCCAACATAACCAGAAGTGGGCCAAAAATTGTACTCAGGCAAGAGAAGCACTACTTCAAGTAAAAGAAAGAAGTAATTAACAATTATTTAATAAAAAATGAATAATCAGACAGACAAAATATAAAGTTAAGTGGAAATGTTGGTATTTTATGGACGAAAATGACAATAATCCATATAAGTAACAAAAAAATATTCCCTCCCCCCAAACCAGTTACTTTCAATAAAAAAAAACTGCAGGTGTGTCTGTGTCTGGTGAATTTTTGGTTAAAACATGTTTCATGTTTGTTTTTCATTCAGTAAGTAGAAAATCCAGAAATTATACTCAAGTAGGAGAAGAGATACTTAATAATAAAATTACCCGAGTGAAAGTAAAAAGTACAGCGTAGTAAAAATACTCCTAAAAGTACTTTTAAAAAAAGTTACTCAAGTATATGTAATTGAGTAAATGTAACTAGTTAAAGCAGAGCCTTTGCAGAGGCAAATGTGACAAAAGGTTTTACATAAATCTCATTTTAAATAGAGCTGATCTTCACAGAGTAGTTCTATTTATAATAAGATTAATTGGGTTTAATCACTGTATGCAGACAGAACAAAACTCCTAAAAAACTCCAGCATCTTTCCAAAAAAATCAGTTAATAAACAAACTAAACCACCGAAGGACTTCTAGATAAGCACTTTTTAAATTTAGCTGAAGAATGACCTGAGTATTTATTCCATCTGTTAATCCAAGTTTTTGGCTGTTAGATGGTGGAAGCCTAAATTCACTGTGCAGAATCATAACATCACAATATAATTCACTACATTTTCTAAGATAGCAAAATGAGAAAAGATTAAACATTATGAAATGTTACCAGCTTTATGAGCTTTGACGATGCATGAAATAACATTTCAGTTTTATTTCTGAGTAATTTGATGTTTGACATACCACAGACTTGGAAGAACATCTCTATTTGCATCCTTTGTTTTCCTGGCTGTCATCTAGTTGAGGATTTTATCCGATCGACTGCGAGAACCAAGAAACCAATTTTACCCAGCAAACAAAAAAACAAACAAACAAAGAAAAAAAAAAACGCTGTAATAAATCTTTAGAGCTCATTGTTTAATATTTGCTGTTATTGCTTAATGTGTCAACACCAGTCAGAGTCATGTGAAGGGCAAAATCGTGTTGTTGACCAGAAAAATTATATTTGGTAACTTAGGGTAGCAGCAAATCTTTAATGCAGTTGTTATATTTGGAAAAAAGGGATAATTTCCATGGAATGCATGACTGGGTTGCACCATCTATTTCTCAAAGAAATGGCATGTGGCTGGGCGTGACAAGGACTTTAAAAGCAGCGTCTGCAGAGTTATCAGGCAGAACACGCTTGGTGCCAACCAGACCGCTTTCAGCTCATCATCTCAGGAGGACAAACACGACAGGAGCAGCCATGAGTCTCAACTGGCCTACTGACTACAGCTCAGGTGCAGTATGAAAACTCCACTATTTGTTTTGGAACACAGACTAAAACTATGTAGTTAAGTTTAAGGCATGTAAATCTTTTCACTGGAGATTTTAAAACTCTGGAGACATTTTGGTTGCAGTTCCATTATACAATGCTGTTTTTGAAAAGCACAATAAATATTGAACATGCTTAAACTTGTCTCAGGTGGACATAATCCTTAAAAATATAAAGAGCAGCTGCGCCCTGACTGAATGGATCAAGATTTAAAAGAAAAATGGCTGTTATTAAGACACTTCAAGAGCTTTATGACTTCAGGCTTTAATGTGTGAGGCCTCACAGCATTAAAAGACCATTTCGGTTTCTTAAAGCTTAGTTTGGTCACTTTGTAGTGTGTCGGACGTGGTTGCATGGCAACATTTACAAGAATACCATATTTTCCTTTTCCCCCCTTTTTCTACACCAAAATCCTCTCCTTGTTATATCCCAGCTGCTAAGATAAGTCTGGTGAATAAATCAGAACTTTTTACACTTTTTAAAATAGCTTTTTTTCTTTTCAAAGAGTTTGTGCGATTCTATCCAAGCCTATGGAGACATAATAAACAACATTTATCTCCATTCTCTTCCTGAAATTCAACTTAGCGAAATTATAAAGAAAAAAAAATGTTTTTGCATTTTTTTTTTACATAAAAATAGGTGATTTAATAAAGCTGACTATGCAATTTCCCATCCTTGTTTTTTTTCTACACCTTCTATTTTGTTGCTTATATATTCTGTAAATTGATTTTGGCTCATGAGAAAACTCAATTTTTGCTTTTTTGTGATATTTAGCTATTTAAAATTTTTTGATGATAATAATAAGCCAAGTTTACAAAATCCATCCAGCTTTCTTTATTAATATAAATAAAAACAAACTTCCCCCAGGGCAACTTAGCAGAAAAACAGACTTTATCTTTAAAAAAAAAATCCAAAATTTTTCAGATTTTACATTAAATCACTGGATTCCATGTGGATCCTTGAACTAAAAAAGCACTACATTTTAAAATTATAGATGATTATAAGTAGGAGAAGCTATAAAACATCTAAATCAATGAATGAGAACAGAAGTATGGCAGAGCAGACCGAGCAGCGGAGAAGATGATTATGATTTCTGAGCTGCAGAGGTTTACAGCTCAGCAGGGCGCCTATCAGACTGAGATGAGTCTGACTGTGAACAATTGTTATTTATTTGTTCCTTTTCCACTTGAGTAACTCTGAATGTGTGTCTTTAATTGCTTGAGCTTTACAGATGAATGTAGAGAAGCTTTCAGGCAGACAGGTGTTTCTGCCTCTCATGTACGGCCGCCAAGAACAACAGAACACACCTTGGAAGTGTAACATTAAACTTTCCAGGCAACTATGTCAACATAAAACAGCAACTTAGTGGCTTCTACAAAAAAAAAACATTTTTATGTTGTAATTTGAGTTTGATACCGTGTTGATTTGTAGAATACAAAAACAGATTATGAAACATTAATCCAGCAAGTGATTCACCTGCTAATGAAATAACCTGGAGCTGCCTCTAATTTTATTAATCTATAAACGGATAAATATTTTCATTACTCTCTCTCAGCTGTGTTTATTTACGATTAAAGAAAATAACTTTATCCAGAGTTATTAAGCAGTTCAAACAGTGAATCTACTGCCGTGTTCAGTGTCTGGTTTGGTGAAGGTCGAGGAAAATGTGAACGGCGATGTGGCATCATGAAGATTTATTTAAACTTGACATGAACATGAGTTCACCAAACTACAGATGTAAAAACACACAAATCCTGCACCAGACAAAAGCATTGAACTTGAATGCAATGTGAGATAGGTGAGGCGGAAACTAATCAGGTACCAGGTGAAAAACATGAGCTGAGTTAACAGGATGGACTACAGGAATAAATGCAAACGAGAAATAAAACCAGACATCCAGAAGAGCCGTTTCAAACTCATCTTCATTTTGGGCCAAATCAAGATCAGGAATGTTCTAAAGTATTGATAAAACCCATTAACAAACTGTTAAAATACTAATAAATATCTGTCTCTGCTTTTTGTAAGCACTTCATGAAATTAAACATCTTCTCACATTATTCAATCCCTCCAGGATGTCACAACTGACTTAGTGATTTTCTTTTATTTTTTTTTTGCATATAAAATCACTACTTTTGTGGCGCTAATTTATAAATATTTTTAAGGAATTTTACAATATTTACATTTATGTATTACATTAACTTGACATCAAGTAAGGCTCAGGCATCAGTGTCGTAAAAGTACAAAATACTGCCATAAGGCAGGAGTTAAAATGTACAATAAACTTACGGTTATACATTAGCGGGTAAAAATGTGGGAATCTGTTGATTTTACGTAAATTTACACAATCACAGAATAACAGAAAATGGCTTGATATGACTTAGCATCTGGAGCCTTGTGGGCCACACAGAAAGCTATGGTGGGCCATGGTTGGCCCCCGGGCCTTAGGTTTGAAACATGTGATCTGGAAGATAACAGACCCTGTTCAACACAAGTGAAAAGAAAACCAAATGAGGCCAGGGATGAGAATTAAATGAGACTAACTGAAGCAGAAATCTAATTTAAACAAATAGAAAATAACCCAAAGAAACAAACATGACACCAGGACAAATACAAGCCCAAACCTACAGATAAATAAGAAAAAGCCTGATGGTTTGGTGAGTTGTGTTTAATTTTCTCCAAGCATTTTGCTGTTAAGGTCCAACATTTCTAATCCAGGTTGTTCTGGAGAAGAGAATATTTACCCAAAGGTTCTGGCAGACAGCTTAGATGGGCAGATTTTGGAGAAATTTTTTAAAATATTTTCATACCTGTCCTGCTGTTGACTTGAAAAAATAATTTTTTTTTTCTTACACAACTTGACCACAGAGTGAACTTGTCATTATTAAAACTGCTTGTAAAATAATCAGTGCCAGGTAATTAGAGAGATGCTGTTTCTTTTCTCGGCTTGTGGCTGTTGACATTTCCTGTGAGCTTCATGTTAACACACGCCTGGAGGTTTATGCTTCTGAAGAGATTCTTACCTGCGTTTAATGAGGGAATCTGCTTCACAACATCCAGCAGCTGCAACAGATTTTGGATGTTTTTAGCCAGGATTTTCTAACTAAATAAAAACATTTAGTTCTCCGGAGAATCGGTTACCTGTGTAGGTGTTGCTCTTTTTTAAAAAGCCAGAAACAGTAAATGAATTAGAAGGACTGGAATCACAACCTTAATACAATAATTTGATAAGCTTACCTGTAGCTCACTTTCATTACACACTCATTCATAGTCACACAATAATTAACAGGTAATTATTGATTCATTTAACCTAAACTTTCTCTTCGTTGTTCTTTTCTGGGGCAAAATCCATGTTCAGATGTTGCTCAATCAGTTTTTGTGGTTGGATTTATTTACTTACAGTTCTTTATCCAGCTTTCTTTGCATGAGGTTTGTGGATTTCTGAAATGTTTGCACAACTCTTGAGGGTGTTGCTGCAGAGGTTAAGGAAAGGGTGTGTTTCATTGTACTCTCCTGTTTTGGCATGCCCCGTTCACACACAGGCTGGGATGAGTAAATTAAGCAACCAACACACCCAGTTTCTGCTGTCAATGTATGTCAGCAGACTTTTGACAGATAGTTAGTAACAGAGTTCAACACTCACCACGCCCCGTCTGCATCCAACTGACCTGAACAGGCAGGATTGGTTTTCAGAACAATCTGGTTCAGAACCGCGAGAAGGACTTTGACCTCGTTAATTACTCAATAGCATGAACAACATAAATTATAACGCTTTAAAAATAATCTGAATCATCTTATAGGGCCAGAATACATTAATAAAACCAATTAAACTATTAAAACATCAATAAGTAGCTGTTCCTCCAGGATTTTGTGATTGCTTTACTGAAGTTTTGCAATCAAAATTATACATTTTGTGGCGCCAATTTTGAAATATTTGTAAGGAATTCAATATTTGTGCTCATGTATGATGTTAAATGAGATTTTTTATTTCTCGCTGTATCGATTACAGAGTATAACTTGACATCAAGTAAGGCTGATTCAGCAGTCGCTTAACCCCAATGTTTTTGACCAGTTTTGAGAAAATATGCAGTAAAATCAGAAAAAATTTACAGATTTGTTGATTTTGTGTACATCTGTGACAAACTGGAAGAACTTACTGATGTAATTTAGAGTCTTGAGGGGCACATGAAAAGCTATGGTGGGCCAAATTTGCTTTTCCTTGAGTTTGACACGTGTGGTGTAGATTTAAAGGAACTCAGTATTTCAGCCGTTTTGCAGTTTTCTGGAAATTTGATCCAAATTTGTGGTGCATAGAAAGTTTTCTTTCTGTCTTTTCTTTATTTGACCAGGTGAAACTTCACAAAAATCCAGATCTTATATGTAAGAGGGAAATCTGGAACCCATTGTGACAAAAGTAAAACAAACTAAACCATATATGCAAGTTCAAAACAATCACAAAGTATTATAAAACAATTATTTTTGATTAATACACTGCTGAATGCTCCTCCTCCAGGTTTGGGTTTAGTTCTGGATGCAGAGCAGAACCAGAACCCAAGAGGTCTGGAAGGTTGATCCAGCAGCAGCAGATCTTTAAGCTCATCAGTGATTTATAAACTACCAGCAGTATTTTAAAGCCTGTTCTCTCAGTGAAGGACTGTAGAACTGGTGATGTGCTCTATCTTCCTGGTTTTAATCAGAATGTGGCTGAAGAGAAACACCTGGATGAGTTTCTTTATGTCTTGCTGAGACATTAAATGTTCTTCAGGTGATAGAAGGCCAACTTTGTAACTGTCTCTATGTTGCTCTGAATGTTCAAATCTAGTTTGTTTCTGATTAATGTTATGATTCTTATTTAGTTTTTGTTTGTCCTGTCCTGTTTTTGTAGTTTTCAGATTAGTGGACCTCCACACTGACACCAACAACTATGAGCATCACACCAGTGAGATCTCCGTGAAGGAGCTGATCGTCAGACGAGGCCAAGCCTTCAAACTCACCCTCAAACTGACTCAACCTTTCAACCTGGGCTTTGATCAGCTCATAATGACTGTGGTGACAGGTTGGTGCCTTTAAATTAATTGTTTTTATCTAGGCCTGTTGCAATAAGTGATAAATCAATTAATCACATGATAGATTAAAAGAATTCCCATTTGCATGATTTACTGTTATTGTCTGTCTACCAAAAACTGAATGTTTTGTTTAAAGAGACTTCATTATTCATTTTATTTGTTGTTTTGTTGATCTATTTTTGATATTTAAAATGTCTTCCAGTTCCACCCAAACATCAGTTAAACCTTTTAGTCTTATATATAAAAAGCCTTTTAGTGCCTTTGTGTTTTTATTTATCCATATTAGTTTATCTAAAAAAAATTTCAATAAAACATGTTGAAGTTTGTGACAAAATGTGAGAGAATGCCAAGGATATAAAGCTTTCTATTGCTCTTTAATGTTGCAGGAATGTGTACTTCATTATCTTTCCCATCATAGCAAACTGTCACAGCATGGAGGCAGTTTAACAAATAAATAATAAACATATTTTTTTCATTAAAGTTACATCCTGCGCCTTTAGTAGCAATTTTTATTTGCATGGGGCCTATAAATTAATCTCTATTTTATAAAGTTTCATATATTTTTTGTAAAAAACTGAACTGATACTTGTATCCAGAGGATTGTTGCCTTACTCCTTCAGTTGTGTCTGTTTGCAGGAAATGATCCATCGGAGGATCTGGGGACGAAGTCTCGCTTCGGCGTCCCGGGCCGGTCACTGCATTCAGCTACAGCCAAGGCGGTGTGGAAGGCAGAGCTTCAACGGGGCTCTTCTCCTGAAACCGGAGTCCTGGTTCTGATCGTTTCACCGCCAGCTGACGCGCCCATCGGCGAATACACTCTGTCTGCCAGCCTCAAGGACAAGGAAAAGGTTTTGGCAAACTTCTCTGTCCTCTTCAACCCGTGGAGTTCTGGTGAGTTTGTGGGTTATTTGTCTTTTCATTTCTTTCTGTTTGTTTTTGACTGTGAGGGGATGTAATGAGCTTTTCAGAAGTTTCTAAATTAGCTCTAGTTCAGTGTTTCTCAAACTTTTTCAGACCACTTGGCCCATTTAACACACACTCACCTGATAAGATAAACAATTATTTAAAAATTTGATTTTATTTTGCTTTAAATTAAGTATTGAACGTGTTTCAATAGACAAAAGAAACCATTTTGACCTAATAATTACTTTTTAAATTAGTTTGTACTTAATAAATGGCATATTTCATCATCATAACCAAACATTTATTGCATTTTCCCAACCTAAGAGTGACATATCTATCTATCTATCTATCTATCTATCTATCTATCTATCTATCTATCTATCTATCTATCTATCTATCTATCTATCTATCTATCTATCTATCTATCTATCTATCTATCTATCTATCTATCTATCTATCTATCTATCTATCTATCTATCTATCTATCTATCTATCTATCTATCTATCTATCTATCGATAGATAGATAGATAGATAGATAGATAGATAGATAGATAGATAGATAGATAGATAGATAGATAGATCAGACCACTACAAAATGATCAGTTCTCTGATTTTACTTTTACTTTTTCCAGAGCTATGTATGTAGACATGTTTACTCAATGTTTACCATTTTATAGGAAAATATCCAATAAAATATCTGCATTTATGTCTGGACAGTAAATTATTATCTTTTAAATATTCAGACCTGGTCCAGATATAAAACAATTCAATTTCAATGTGGATCTAAATATCCTCCATAATAATTTCTCCCTGATTTTCCAAATTGAGTTGCTTACTACTCATAAATGCTCTATTTAACCCCTCTAAAAGCTGATATATCTCCCATCAAAAGTTTTTCTGTGTTGTTTTTAGCTGATTGACCAGTTTCTGTATTATTTGGCTTCCTCTTCAGATGACTGGGTGTTTCTGCCCAAGGAGGAGGAGAGGCGGGAGTATGTACTGAATGAACAGGGAATCATCTACAGAGGAGGCGGAGATTACATCTCTCCAATGTCCTGGGACTTTGGGCAGGTACAAACACAAACCAAACTCATAAACATTAAAAACTTAATGTGTTTTTACTGAACTCCTTCAAGATGAGACTAAACTGCCATGATGTCTAATTTTAAAAAAGAGAATGTTTATTTGATTATTGGTGTTAAGTTTTCAGGAGCAAATTCTCAGTTTTCAGAAAACTTTAGTTCACCTTATTAAAGTTAAGGACAAAGTGTGTTTGGATGTTTGAATATAAACTGTTCAGGTTTATTGACACCTGGTGTTTAGATTTTATCTCACAGCTGTGGAATAACAGCAGATTAAGAGCAGTAATCTACCATTTCTGTCTTTCTGTGCAGTTTGAGGAGGGCATGGTGAAGATCTGCATGAAGATGCTCGACCTCAACGTCAAACACTGGCTTAATCCAGCTGATGACGTTTCTGCTCGCTCCAGCCCCATCTACGTCAGCCGGGTGGTCAGCGCCATGGTAGGCCACAAACCCCTGGCTCTCAGTTTAGAGTGCCGTAATTTGCCGACAGCTGACGTAAACTGCTTGTGTGTTAAGAAAAAATAATTTCAGATAAGTTTGAAAGAATAATAAATAGATTAATAACACAAAAATGAAGGATTTTATATCTCAGCATGCTTTAGTTAGTTTTATAAATACACATTATAGTCCCAGTTATTTATAGTTTTTCCGATTAATTACTGTCTTCATTTATTTCAGTTAACAAAAATGTTTCCTGAATTTCATATTTCGTTATTTTGTTAGTTTCAGTTAACCATGACAGCCTTTTCTTACATTCGGAGCAGAAACGTATAACTTTGGATTCGAGTATATTGCTGAAGTGAAAGTGTGATTAACTTTCCTTCAGATCAACAGCTCTGATGAAGGCGGCGTTGTGATGGGAAACTGGGGAAACGACTTCAGCGGCGGGTTCCCGCCCACCTACTGGAGCGGCAGCTACGCCATCCTGAAGCAGTGGTACAACTCCTACTACCGCTCCGTCAGATACGGGCAGTGCTGGGTGTTTGCCGGCGTCATGTGTTCTGGTAAAGTCTGACTGTCAGCTTCTACATTCACTGAAAATATTCAGTTAAACCTGCAGCATATAAGTATTTTAAACAATACGGTTTTTGCATATTGTCACGGTTTGTTATGAGACAGATAATCTGTGAAAAGATGGATCACCTTCTCATCTCCTGAAGAAATGCAAAAAAACAACCAATCAGAGCCAGTAGGAGGGGCTTAGAGCTGTCAGTCAACCTTGTGTACTTGCTGCTAAATGTGCTAATGGCGTATAAAAAATTTGCCATTACAGAAAGACTGTTTATCCACCACCATGCTACAGGCTACGCTAGCTGCAGCATAGTAAAGAAAAATGAACGGATTGTGATTGACAGCACTAAGACCCGCCTCCTGGATCTGATTGGTTGTTTCTATTTAGCACTGAGAGAAGGTAGAGGAGCTATTTTTTCTCAGATTATCTGTCTCATACTATAAAGTCACAACATGGTGACAATTTCAACAAATGTGTAAAAGAACATATTTATTATTAAAGTTACATACTGCAGCTTTAATAATCAAAAATAAAGTCACTACAAAGGCATCAAGACGAACCAGGTGGAGAAAAAAATACATTTTCCTGAATTTTTCATGCGTGGTTTCAGTGATGCGGCTGCTGGGGATTCCCTGCCGTGTCGTCAGCAACTTCCAGTCAGCTCACGACACCAACAAGAATCTGACCATCGACAGCTACTTTGATTATAACGGAGCGATGGAGAGGGAGTCCAGAGACAGCATCTGGTGAGAGGCTCTGTATTTACTGCTCTAAAGATGCACAGAGTCTGAAAACCTCTCAATGTCTGTTGGTTTTTATTTTAGCAGGTTTGTTGAGAGTCTGAATATTGTGCTCTCTTCTTAAGGAACTTTCACGTCTGGGTTGAGGGGTGGATGAGACGACCAGACCTGGCAACAGACGGGAAATATGATGGCTGGCAGGTTGTGGATCCAACACCACAGGAAAGGAGTGAAGGTACGGAAAGCCTTCCCTCTGCATCTTTTATTAATTCTCATCAACTTGTTTGTACTCATCTTAAACCAGTCGGGTGAACGTTTGAATAAAATAACTTGATAATCTGTTGCATGTGTGTCTGCAGGTCTGTTCTGCTGCGGCCCGGCCTCAGTGACCGCCATCCGGAACGGAGAGGTCGATCTTAAATACGACGTCCCGTTTGTCTTCGCCGAGGTCAACGCTGACTCCGTTTACTGGCTGGTCAGTATAGAGTAAACTCTGAAGCATTAATAAAGAAAAGCTTGATTGCTTATGATGGGTTTTTGATGGCCTTGCCAGGTGAGAAGTGATGGATCCAGGATGAAAATCTTTTCTGACACGGTGACAGTTGGACAGAACATCTCCACCAAGGCGGTTGGCTCATACAAGAGGACGGACCTCACCAACACCTACAAGCACAGAGAAGGTGGGCTCACCTGCATGGACAGCAGGGGGCGCTCTGTGTTTTCAAACTGAGCTCTGATTAGCTACAAGAGCTTTTTGTAAAAAAAAAAAAAATTAAAGTTGATAGAAAATTTTGTAAATAAAACATCAACAACAAAACTTAAATAAAGGGAAATCTTTCTGTAGGTTATGTATGTACAATCAAACGCCATTATCATTTTGAACAGATAATTACCAGTAACACTGTGTATTACTGTGTTACTGGTGTAAATACGGTGTATTTTTTCATACACCGTGTTACTGATGTATGAAAAAAAAAAAAATAAATCAAACAACACTGGAGGAAACCTGATATTTACAGACTCAAATCAACAGAGATGAAACTGTTAATGCGTTAAAATGCTGTGATGAAACTTGTTTATTCACGCAGCTTCTTTGACTGACCCGATACAGGATCTCTGGAGGAAAGAAAGGTCTTTGCATATGCTCTCGACAAAATCGCAAATGGATCAACGATGAGGCGGGATGCTGGTGGTTCTGGTACGGGGGTTTTGGGTTCAGGGTCGGAGATGAGCACCGTACCTCCACCTGATCCTTCTCAACCACAACTGCTCATCCGATTTGAAGAGGTAGCCTTCGTCCAGAGTGCTGGACATCTTTCCTGGTCTACTGCTATGAAGAAGAGAGTGAACTTTCACTTTCCTCTGATTCCCAATGAAGGTCTCCAAGCCTGAGAATGGGAAGGATGTGAACCTGAAGATGATTCTGAGCAGTGACACCAGCACCACCAGAACGTTTTCTGTCAACATCAGCATCCAGGCCATGAAGTACACGGGCCAGCCAGCGGGGAACATCCAGACCGAGGTCACAGAGCAGAAGCTGCTGCCGAAGAAAGGTCGTTCACTTTTCTTTTTTAAACTTGGATCTAAAACTGAAATCTGACAACCATGAACTCAAATTTGCTTGTTTTTTTGGTTTGTTTTAGATCTGATTGTCCCTATTAAGGTCCCATTCTCAATCTACCATAAGTACATGATACAAAGCCGGACCATGAGCATATCAGCGATCATCACTGACCTACAGAATGAGGACAACGTGTACTTGGCAACAAACAGAGTTGTGCTCATCAACCCCCCAGTCTCCATCACTGTAAGTACAGAAACTACCAATGTAACTTTTTAAAAGTCACCTCTTCCCCACCTATTAAAGGGGCAGTATCATGTAGCTTTCCATCATGTTTTAATGTTTTTCCCTGATCAAATCAAACCTGGGGCGTCGCCTTGATTCTTTTATGCATGTTTGAGAAATCCTTTGATCTCCATGGCAACCATTCAGCAGTCATAAACGCCTGGTTGGACCTAGCCCCGCCTTCAAGATGAGGCTCAGAGCTCCTTCAGACTAGCCAGCAGCAATTAGCAAACCGCTGGAGATACGCTGTTTTTATTTTTTACAGTGTGAAACTGCGTAGTGGCTTTCTTTTTTTTTGCACAACATGAAACTGGATCAGATCTGGTTCAAGCATATTTGTACTTTTTGTCTTTTCACCAGGACTGCTAAGTTTGAAGAAAATATATTTTTTGCATTTTTTTTTTATTGAGTTATTAATTTATTTTTTAGGTTAAAAAAGTACATTAAATTATTTTAGAGTTAGTTTTTTTAGCTGATTAAGGCTGTTTGTGATGCAGGTGACTGGGGGAAGCAAGGTGAACCAGGAGCTGACTGCTGAAGTGGTTTTCATGAATCCTATCGATGACACCTTGAGGGATTGCTCTATGAGTCTGTCTGGAAGTGGACTCATGATCGGGCAAGAAATAACCAAGTGAGTATGCATGACGGAACTGCAAAATCATTGCAGAAATGTTATTTATGATGGTTTTTAGGCCTGTAATTAAATATAATCTGCTGAACTGAAGGTTTTCTACACTGCAATAAAGTCTGAGAGGGAAACAGTAAAAGCAAGTGTTGATTAGCTAATATTTCTTCAAACTAATTTGAAATTGCTTTTGTGCTGCTTGCAGACTTCCAAATCTGAGGCCAAACTGCAGGTTCCGTGTTGCAGTCGTCCTCGTTCCCTACAAAACCGGAGAGCGGAGTCTGCTGGTCAACTTCAGCTGCAATTCCTTCAAAGACATCAAGTCCAGCTGCATCGTCAACATTAAACCTTGACTTTCTCACATTGTCTCCCCTTTACGACAAGATGATTGAAATCAAGACAGAAGATGTGTCATGTATTTTAGGTTTCACGGTTTTGCATAATCTGGGATATTATATGTTAATTAAAGCATTGCACAATTTCTTGCTAATCTAGAAATAATTTATTTAAGGACTTTGAGTGTTAATGAAAGGATATATAAGAAATATCACAAACTGTCCTTCTGCTTTCCAAGAACTAAAGAAACTTTCTCCTGCAGTTTCATACTTCTGTGTGCTTCGTGTTTCAGGAATTTCTCTTTATAATATGTATTCCTGATTAATAAATTTACAAAACATGAAAAGTTGGAGTCTGCTATGATTTTTTCATCCTGTTCTGTCACTTGGGATTTAATTTTTCACACTATTTATTTCTCTTTTTTCTTTACTTTTTTATTCATTCCAATAAGTTAATAGTTACCCTCAGTAAATGCCTTAGAAATGCCTAACATTTTGATTGTGACAAGACAAAATTAGAGTATTTTTAAGCCAGTGTGCCTAAATGACAGTATTGCAGACATCTGAGAGAACAAAATGAAATTAAAAAAATTCTTTTTAAATTATTATTTCTAATTTTCAAGTTAATACTCAAATAATGCGAGACCTGCTCATTGAACATGATTTTTTTTATATAATTTTATTTCAAACAAATAACATGAACATACATATGGACGTTGATGACAAATATTAGAATATTACAATAATAAAAACAAATAATAAAGAATAATTACAGACATTCAGGGTGTTGATGTTAAAGTCTAGAGAGCCAAAAGTTAAAGAAATATACACTGGTAAAATAAAACTTTGTGTACCTTTTCAGTTATAGTTTTCATAACAAAAAGTGTCAAAAATATATTTAAATACATATGAAGAAGGATATATTACAGCAAAAAGAAAAAAACAAAACCCAAAACAAACAAACAAACAAACAAACAAAAAGCAAACAGAGGGATGTGCTTATGAGATGAAGTTACATTTTTAGAGAAGAGTTAAAGTTTTTACTAGTTTCTTATTATTAAAGTTAAGCTTTTCAACAGAAGCAACATCCATTTTTAAGTCAGTTTCTCATTGAACATGATTTGCTTCACAGAGCCAGAAACGGCGTTTCCCTGAAATAGAAACCGACCAACTGCTGCGCTCCGTCTGATGATGCGTTCACGGCTGTCCACAAAATGGGACACATTAAATTAAACGTGTCAACTTGTGATGGTATTGAAAAAAGAAGAAAAAAATAGAGAATGATGTACCTTTGTTTGTAAAAAAAGTATTTCAGTTCTCAATTGAGTTTAAACGTTTTGTATGTTTTTCCTTTGATTTGTGAAATCAGAATAAAATGTGCCAATTTCATAGTAAAAATAATTCACCAAAGCCATTTAAAACCAGTTAAAAGTTTTACTATTTGGAGCTGTACGATCCAAACCCTTGATTATAAACCAGTCACTATGGATGTTTTATTTTTGCTTTCTTAAATAAAATGGTTCTGGTGATTTTATGTGTCCATGTGCTTTTGATTAATAACAAATACTATTGCTGCTGCTGCTGCTGCTGCTACTACTACTCATAATAATTGGAGGGGTTTTTCAGGATGTAGACATAATGAAATTCAGTTAGCAATACATAAATTGCTAAATATCTAATTACAAATAAAACTAAAAACACAAACATACTTATATTGATAATTGAAATGTTGAAATAATTTATAATTTACACAATTAAATAATTACAACTTAGAAATGATTCATTATCCATTATTTTTATGTTATATTTTCAGTCAAATGTAAAATTCTCAGTTTGGGGGGACTAACTACTACAACCAAGGCGATTGGTCTACAGTTGAGTTGCTATGCAGGTAATCCATTTTGAGTTTGGGTGTATTTTAAAAATATTTTATTGTGGCTCATAGTAAAGGAACTGTGAATTAATAAAATTAAATTTAAAAAAACAACTGAAACAGTTACGTATGACAATAAATCTTAATCATTTAAATTTAATTCATTACTGAAACATTTAAATTAGTTATTAAATTTATGAATTATAGTTTTAATTATGTAAATATCTATAAGGGAAAAAAGTGGAACTTCAAAACAGCGATCGGCCCCTAGAGGGCACAAGGCAACGCTTATTCACACACATTTCAGATTTGCGACGCTTGAAAGGGTCCCTGAACGCACCGTTTAAACGAAGTGAAACCGATACGTTAGCCTGCAGTAGCTCCCCCTCAGTGCTCCCTCCACCAAACTGAGAAGTTACTAGATCCAACCGGCATCTTCTTTCCAGAAGCTCCGCACAGACCGAGGACAACCTCGTGTCTGTAAACCGGCAGGACGACATTAGAGCTCAGAGTAATGTTAGCGTTAGCTGGGCTAACTGGGAACAAGTGTTGTCGCTTTCAAACCAAACTGCGTGTTTTGCAGAGTAGGAATCCCCACTGTCAGATCAACCAGCCGGTAAGATGTGCTAACATTTACAGAGCTAGCTTAGCAGTGGCTAAGTAGTTAGCTTTAATATACTCCCCTCAAAACACTATGCCCCCAAAAATCTTTATTAAAAAATACCCTCTATAAACTGAGTTGCATTATTCGGAGCAATTAATTAATTTAGCTTCGGTATGATTGAAAAAGCCAGACTGATAGGTTAGTTTATATCACTAGCTAACGTTAGTTTACTGTGAAGGAATACACTATAATCATAATGACTTTATGTGGCGAATTTACTCGTTTTAAGTCCTCATTTAAATTAAGCTGCCCTCACGTTATATGTACAGTAACTTCACAACATCTACAGTCTAATGACAACTGATATAAGGAATATTGTGCTATAAATATTAATTATTTTTGCTGATTTCATTTTTCTTTCTTTTGATTACCTTGTATATGAATGGTGCACAACAAATGTAGTGTAATAACAAACGGTTCAGTTTACACATAAGTGTTATCAAATTAATCCAGTCATATAATTATAGTCAAACTATACAGTTAAATTAAATCATGCCGCATTAATTTCTGTAATTACTTTTTAAAGATGTCAGTAACATTCATTCTACTCTAATAGACAGTCGTCTTACTTGGAACTGAAAGTAAAAGTACAATAAAAAATATAACAAGAGCAGCTTGACTTAAAGATTTATGCAGGATTTTCTCTGAATAATTTGATTTTCTATTTTTCCAGGAACAGTTTTAAAGTCTAGAAATGCCTCAGAAACAGAAACCCAAGTCTTGGACAGAACTAAAGCAAGCAGGAAATGAATGTTTCAAGACGGGCCAGTATGGAGACGCCACCAGCCTGTACAGCCAGGCCATCAAGGAACTAGAGAAGTCCAGTGAGTATAAATGCGCCATTTTCTGTGAACATGGCAGCTTTTTTAGCAATACTGAAAAAAGTGATACCACATTATGTATTTTAAATACCTCCAACGATATCACAGATGATATTCCACATTTCTTTTGTTTTTCTTTCACACACAGACACACACACACACACACACACACACACACACACACACACACACACTCACACACAGACACACACACACACACACACACACACAGACACACACACACACACTCAGAGCGTTTTGGAGGAAAAAAGCCTCAACTCTTGTTGAATTCATCCCATTTACATGTCAAATAATGAACATTTGCTTCTCTTCTTGGCACCCTGCAGGGAAAATGTTCAGTTTTAATCTGCTGTTGTTGTTTATGCACAGATAAAAAGAACCCTGAAGATTTGGCCATCCTGTACTCCAACCGAGCCGCCAGCTACCTGAAGGACGGGAACTGTTCAGAATGTGTCAAAGACTGCGATACGTAAGTAGTTTGTGTCATTTTTCTAGTTAATCTCAGTTTTTAACAGTTTACTCCTTTTTCCTAGCTCTTTTTCATTTATCTGTATGTTTGTTTTTTGTTTTATATTTTATTTTTATTTGTTTTTAAACATCTTATATTTATGACCAGGAAGAGTTTCCATTTAAGTATAACTTTAACATTTCATTTCACTTCATTTATCCCAAAGTAAAATTAAGTTATAGCTCGTTTAATCCAAGTATCTTTGGAGGATCTCCAGTAGCAGTCAGTGTTGCTGACTGAAGAAGCCTCTGACTGAAGACAGTCTCATGTTTGTTCAGCCTTTTGAGCTGCTAATCAGCTGCTCTCTTTATGCCACAATAAGCAATAAATCAATTAATCACATGATAAATTAAAATGAGCTCAATAATTTTCGTTTGGATGATTTATGGTTCAGTCTGCTGCTTTGGTCTCAACCAGCCCTTCTTATGAAGGACAATTTTGTTTACAGAGACTTCATAATTCATTTTGTTTGTTGTTTTGTTTATTTATTTAGGATATTTAAATGTTTTCCAGTTCCAGGGTTAAATGTTCATTACAATTTAAAGGTTATTCATCTTTGAGATATTACTGTTTATCAAAATAACTTCTGGGACAATTTATCGTCCAGAAATATTATATATATATATATATATATATATATATATATATATATATATATATATATATATATATATATATATATATATATATATGTATGTATATATGTATATATATATATATATATATATATTAGGGCTGAAACGATTCCTCGAATGATTCGAGTACCTCGATTACTAAAATTCCTCGAGGAAAATTTACCTGCCTCGAAGCTTCTTTAATTTATGTTTTATTAGTTAGCGCACCGTGTTCCGGCCGGGACTTCATATGCGTTGCGCGGAGCTCTCACTTCCGCCTCTGAGTTGTTGACAAAAGCTAAGTCTCAGCGGCATAAAGTCCAATCTTCAAGATTGGCCCGTGGGGATTTTATTGATTGATGATAATGCCCGACTTTTTATCGTTTTTGGGGAGCCAATAAGCATCCTTAAAATGACTGGGGGAATGCCTGGAGTACGGCAGCATTTCTCCTCCGGGGCTGCTGGTTGAAAGCGAACGGCGGGAAGAGCGCTGAGGTGAGCGGATAGCCTGAACAGGGCGGGCGGCTGAGTAGCTGATGCTTACCGTGTAAATGTAGCTTTACCGACGAACCGCACAATAAATTTCATATCCCGGTCTGAAGAAACGGGTGGCGGAGCGCATCGTACATGGCTGGTAGATGAGTTTCTGAGTGTGACCAGTGAAGGTGTGGTAAATATCCCGTATTGCTTCCCCCCGTGTTCGTCCCCCGGTCTAACGGTTCGTCAGTCCGCTGGTCTATTTCCTCCCCTCCACCCCATGTTCGTTCATTCGCCCTCTCCTCCCACTCCAGGCGGCATTTCCCGTATTTTCAAACCCAAAGCGCGACAGGTTAGGTGGCAAGGTGAGTTTAATTAATCTATTAAACTCACTGAAGATGAATACATAAACTAAAAGCTGGATTGTAGACATTTTTTATAAGCATATTTGTGAGCCTGCCTCTTTGTTATTAAATTCAATATAATTTCAGATTTTTCTATAACTTTTCTTCTGGTTAACTTAGAAAGTGAGCTATTTTTGTTACAGGTTAGTTTTCTAAACTACAAAAAAGCAACTGTTAGGGATGCTCAAATATGAAAAATTGGACTGATATTGATATCTGATAGTAACACCGGTATTATGCCAGATTTACCAATATTTCATTTTATAAATTTTTTTTATCCGATTACTCGATTAATCGTAAGAATAATCGATAGATTACTCGATTACTAAAATATTCGTTTACAACAGCCCTAATATATATATATATATATATATATATATTATTTTTTTTTTTTATTATTTTTTTTTTTAATAAAATAATGTTATTATGGCTGCTGGTTGTAAAAAACAAATTGTTTCCTGCATCTTCACTGGCCGAAAGAAAAGAGCAGAACTCCTTCCAACTGCACAGCATCGAAAACAGAGTCAATAATTGTTCCATAAAGCAATGCTTCAACTAAAAAATATGAATAAAAATCCAAAATCAGAACAAATCACAACTAAAAGGAGTTTTCATGAAAACTCATTTATTTACGCAGTTCTGCAGAAACCAGATTTTTTGTTTCATCTTATTCTTTTTTCCAAACCTTGCGCCTCCTGTTTCATGTGGATTTCCGGCCCGTTGGAAACGCAGCGTTTGAGTTGTTCAGCTGCAGTCTGCTCGTCCTCCCTCAGGTCTCTGCAGTTGTTCCCGTTCAACGTGAAGTCTCTGCTCCGACGCGCTGCTGCCTACGAAGCCTTGGAGCGCTACAGACACGCTTACATCGACTACAAAACCGCCCTGCAGATCGACTGCAACATAGCAGCAGCTCATGACGGCACCAACAGGTCAGGACCGCTGCTCCCTTCAAACACCCGACAGATAAACCAGCTTCTGCCTCTCAGGACGAGTTTAGGAAGAATGTGGCGGTTTAGTTTCTCACTCAGTTTTACATCCTTTCTTTGAAACTGGTGTTTTATTTGTCATCATTTGTTTTATGTCTTCAAACAAATTAATTATGTTTTACAAACATGTAAAAACTTAATTTTTATAAAAGTTACACACAGCAGCTTTACATCTGCGCCCACTCTGCCACTGCGGGCAGCATGTTGTCGTTTATTTTGCAGGTAAATAAAATCATCTCCTGTTTTCTCAGAATGACTAAAGCGCTAACAGAGGCAGACGGCCCGTCGTGGAGGGAGAAACTTCCTCCCATCCCCACCGTTCCTCTGTCGGTGAGGGAAAAGCTCGCCCAGCAGGCTGCAGGCAGCGGCCCGAAGGCGAACCCGGCGCCGCAGCAGAACGGCATCAAGAAAACGGACAAACCCGGTGAGCACTTACAGCTTCCTGCAGCAACAAAGAATAAGTCACCACTCAGTTCTTAGTGCACTTTTAAGAGATGGAATGGGATCATTTTGCCCCAATTTATTGGACCTAACAAAGAGCTATATATTTAAATCCTTTTTTTTCTTGCTAGCACCAAGTGACAAAGATATGAAGAAAGCGCAGGCTCTGAAGGAAGAAGGCAACAGTCTGGTGAAGAAAGGGGAGCATAAGAAGGCCATAGAGAAGTACAGCCAGAGCCTGAAACTCAACCCCAACGAGATCACAACCTACACCAACCGGTGAGCTGAAGATACCTTTACATGTAGATAAACCAGAAAATACAAGAAGGATGTGTTAAAAACAAACACCAGACGCCTGCAAACAGAATTTTACTCAAATTCAGCCCCGTCTGCTCAGAAACAATTTTAGTGAAGGTTTGAAACCAGAAATGATCAGTTTTGGTGATGATAAAAATGATTAAAAATCTACTAAGTACTTCCCATTTGAATCAGGCTTCCTCAAGTCGCCACTTATGTAAATAAATGAGATTTATATCACTAAACTGATCACAGCAGCTGCATTTAATCACATATTTATTGATGTTCTCATAAAACAGTGAAGAAAGTAGCAAAGATAACATTTCCAATAGCATGATTTTTTTTTCTTTAAACATCATTAATGGGAATTTATTGAAACACCAATAAATCAAAGTCCTCATCGTGATGAGAACATTTTCACAATAAGAGCCGCTCCGTGTCTCTCACCTCGGATAACAAACATGGCACCGTTCGGCAGGGTTGCCAGATCTGACAGTTTCCAGCGAAACACTTTTTTTTCTTGTGTGGCTCCCTCATTTTTAAATCATGAAGTTGCTCCATGATTTCTGTTTCCCAATACCGCTAAGAGTGACACTCAGCCCCGTCTCCAGACGAGTTTAACAGGGGGGCAAAACGAATACATAGCAACAATAATATTACTCAAGTAAAGAAAAAGGTACAGTCAGTGCAGTAAAACTACTCGTATAAGTACCTTTTTCCAAAAAAGTTACTCAATGTAACAAGTATTACACACTTTTGAACATAAACACCAGGAGCCTACAGGCTACTTGTTAAGCTTAAGGTTCTGTATTGATATTAGCTAGTCATCTTTTAGCTAACATTAGCTAGTCATCTTTTAGCTAACATTAGCTAGTCATCTTTTAGCTAACTTCACCTGCATCCAGCAGCTTTACTCAACTCAGTCGGTTAGTTTGGGGGAAAAACTGTGAAAAGTTCTTTGCGTTTTCCTGGTTTGCTGCCGTGATTCTAACACACCTGCGTAGGCGGCTCGGACAAACAGGTTACCACATGTTAACAACGGATTAAACAGTTTTAACTGCTGATAAAAGTGACAGAAGGTGCTAACAATGGAAGTGCAGAAGCTCCCACTGTATCAAACTGATATAGGAATAACAGAGAGTTTGCCACTCTGAGGTAAAAACAACAAACAGCTTCCAGTCCAGGGGGCAAGGCTGACTGTGGGCAGGCAGTGCACCCCAATGCCCGCCGGGCCGCCGGGCCTGGTGACCCTAGATTAACCAGTGACTATAAATTATAGACATAACATTCAGAGTCTTAAAATGTCTAAATAAATGTGTTAATGAGTTGTGTTGTGTTCAGGGCGCTGTGCTACCTGTCGGTGAAGCAGTACAGAGACGCCGTCAGGGACTGCAGCGAGGCGCTCAGGATGGACGGCGGCAACGTGAAGGCGCTCTACCGGAGAGCGCAGGCTCACAAGGAGCTCAAGGTGAGAGCGGCAAACCTTTTCCCTAAAGAAGAATGATCTAGAGTGATGGAGCTAGAGCCAACGCACAGTCTCTGTTATTACAGTTAGAAACCAGTGATCAGGTTGACCTCTGACCTGACCCTCCAGAGCCACATAAAGCCGGTTCCACAGTGGTTCTTCCATCACCTGCAGAACATTTCAGGACCAGAGGACTAAAGTCTCAGACCAGAGAAACTCATCCAGGCGTCTCTCTTTAGTTGCATTGATTACTGCAGCAGCAGGTCTGACTAAAGATATCAATCCTGCAGCTGATCCAGAACGCTGCTGACCAAAACCAGGAAGATCTACACCACCCAGATCTACACCACCCAGATCTACACCACCCAGATCTACACCACCCAGATCTACACCACCCAGATCTACACCACCCAGATCTACACCACCCAGATCTACACCACCCGGTTCTACAGTCCTTCACTGAGAGACTTTAAACTACAGCTGGTAGTTTGTAAATCACTGAACGGATTAAAGATCTGCTGCTGCTGTTTGATCAGCCTTCAGACCTCTCAGGTCTTCTGGTTCTGGTTCTGATCTGCATCCAGAACCAGAACCAATCATGGAGAAGCAGCATTCAGCTTCTATGCTCCACAAATCTGGAACAAACTTCCAGAAAACTGCAAAACAGCCGAAACACTGAGTTCCTTTAAATCCAGACTAAAACCCACCTGGTTTGAGCTGCTTTAGAAACATGATAATTGAAACATTGATCAATAATCTGATGTGTAACCACAGCAACACGTATGTTCTACATGTTCTTAAAGTAAAGCATGTTGAACCGCCTTGTTGCTGAAATGTGCTACACAAATAAACTTGATTGATTGTTTTAGACAAACACAGCAGCTTTCATAGCAACATTTCACTCACATACACCAGAAGATGTGGAGGCAGCAGGGCTGCCACCTTTCACTGCTTATTAATCTTATCTTGAGGATTTAAGATGATAAACTGGACTTTATCTGCTGTTGGTCTGTAGGAATGGTAACAGGAAGCAGGACGGCCTCAGCATGAGCTCAGTCTGTATGCGGGGCTGAAAGAAAAACCCAACCTTCCTCTGTTATGAAGAGGAAACATTTTCCTGTTTCTGTTTTTACTTCTGTTAACTCTGATCTATGAAAAACTTGATCTTTCTTCCTGAAAAGCTGTAATTATTACCACAGATTCTCCAGACGCCTTTCAGCTCAGACACATTTCTTCCAGCTGAGACGTCCTGATGTGTTTATATTTGGATTTTTAGTTGTGAGTTGATGCGTCTGGATCGGTTTGTCACTGAAACGTTTCATTTTCGTCCCTGCAGGACCTGAAGGCCTGTGTGGACGACCTGAATGTCCTCCTGAAGGTGGAGCCAAAGAACTCGGCCGCTCTGAAGCTGCTGCAGGAGGCGCAGAAGAAGTGAGACGGTGCCGGGATCCGGGCGTCTGAGTCAGAACGCTCCAGTTTGACCCGACCGATCTACAGCTGTTCAGTTTTAACAGTCAGCCCCTCTGATTCAGTATTTATGTTTATTTATATCAGCTGCAGTTATTCCCTCACGTTTCCAGCCTGTATGTTTATCATCTATAACCATAAAGTTCAGCCATGAGCGAATATTCATCTACAGTCCACCGCAGAGACAAAACATCTTTTTATTTAGCAGCTTATCAGCAAAAAGTTTTTCCATTCCTTTTTAATCAGTTTATTTCCAAACCTGTTAATAAAATACTCCAAACACTCAGTTCTGGTACCAAATGGCATGAAACCGGTTCCTCTGGGGGTTTCACTGTGTCTGTCTGTGGGTGGATCAGACACGATGAGTCAGCAGAAATTATGGACCCAGATGTAAATGTTCATGACGATTATAAAAGCTGAGCCAACAGTAATGCAGATTGGACATAAAGTCTCCAGGAATTGTATTTTTTCAGATCAGGAATCTCTGATCTGAAGTCGTTTCTCCGTCTGAATGTTTCCTCTGATCCTGAAGGGAAATGCAGTGAAAAAAAGCCACATGATGTCATACTTTATGCGTTCATGCCTCTTACATTATGAGTAACTTTTCAGTAAATATTCATCAGGAGGAAACAAACTCAGACGCTGTGATTGGGAGTGCACTGACTTCACTTTTCTAGACGGTCACCGATTTTTTTAAAACTTTGACTTGCAGATTCCGATTTTGGTCGACTTCAATTTTTTTTTCTAAATATATCAACGTAGTTGCTAAGTTTGCAGCAGTGACTGTTAACATGCAGACGTGACCTGGTGTCAGCAGAGCTGAAGGCGACAGCGGCTGATTTCCAGACCTCAGGTAAAATGTCGGTGGATCAGATTGATTCGTCATGAATCGGCTGATTAAGAAAATCTGCCGATCTGTCGGTTCATCCCTGAGGATTCCTGAATTAGCACATGAAGTCGACTTTACCTGCTTCAGAATAAAAAACAATCCTGATGAAACTGATAGACCTCAAAATAAGGAAAATCCCTCGGACTGAAGCGTCTGCTGAGGATTGAAATATTGTAGAAAGTACCTCAGAGCTGCAGAAGGCTGTCAGGTTGAAAGATGAACCCTGAAAACAGGATTTCCCTGAACCCCAAAGATAAATACAGATTTTAAACTATAAAGTTTTAGGAGAAAACGGGAAAGAAAATGAATCCGCTTGGCTGGAGAAGCGATTCCTGAGTATCAGATCTATATGAATAAAATAAATCGGATTAGCTGTGATGATGATGATGAAACTTCATGATCTTTTTCATGTTTTGCTCTGAGGTTATTTTATTTTAGTTCTTTACTTTTGGTCTCCGGTTTTTGACCGCTTATCACGGGAGGATGTTGATCTTTCAACATTTAAGAAGTTCCTCATTTATTGCAGTTTTTGTAATGTTTGATCAAACATTGTTCTGAACTATATCAACACATTTGTTTGCTTGTGTAAGATCGCTTCATTTCTCCTCTGAAGGATCGGGACCTTTAATAAAAAACTCTCTTCCCGCCATTTTGTTTTCCTGTTTTTTCACTGCGATGTGAACATTAGAAATGTTTTCCTTTCCATCCATCTTGCCTGAAGTGCCTGCCTTTGTCATTCATCTGCTGCTTTGGATTAGTGTATGCAAAATAAAAAGGATTTTAAAAGATAATTCATGTTTTTGCTTTATCCAGAGAAAGTTTGCGAAACATAAATTGATCAGATTGTTCTGATCGTAAACAAACCTTCAGAGTGAAATGTGTTTTCACATCTTTGGCTCAGCATTTTTTATTTCACCGTTGTCTTCCTAATAAAAACTTGGTTGTTCTCACCTGGTTTGAACAGATTGATAAAATATGACCTTTAACTTGCTAATATGCAACACTTTTCAGATAAAAATCAGTTTAGTCATGGCAGGTGTTTCCAGTCATGCAGATATTTTTTTTCTTCTGTTTTGCACGCACACACATTCAATAAATTAGAATATTATTTGATAAATTCATGTATTTTGGGAACTTTACCAAAATGTGAAAGATTACTTGGATTAATTACACACAGATGGATATCTTATCACTTTTTATCTTAACACTTTTTCTGTTAGTGATTTTCTAAAAGTTTGTGAAAACATGGCATTTAAAACTAGAAACAGCCTTAATTAAAAGCATGTTTACTGCCAGCTTAGAGGTTATCAGTTTCAAAAGCTACATTTAGGCAGTTTTTAAGTGACGTCACACTTACAGTGACTTTGTAGCCGACGGCCATCTTGGTAGGCAGCTGTAACTACTCAGTTGCTATGCTAAAAATAAACAAGCCATAAGCTTAGAACTAGCTTTGCCTCATTCCAATCTAATTTATAAACAATATAAGTACATTACAGTTTTTAAGTGCTCAGTTTTCTATTTGTTGTTCATCTTTGCTTCAGGTTGTGCTTGCCTACCAAGATGGCGGTTCAGGTGTGTGGATCAATCCCGGTTTAGGTTTGTGGGGTCTGTGTATTATCACATCTTTAGCAGAATGTCCATATCTACAGTGTTGATCATTCTTCCTGACTGGCGGTCACCGGCCTTCAGAGCTTGGCATTGATCACTTTGCTTCCGTTTCTCTACGTGTTTTTTTTCTAAAATCTAAGTTGGGTTACATTCTGGTGGGTTTCCTGACTACAGGTCCAAGTTTTTAATGTTTCTTTTAATACTTGCATTTGTATAACAAATTCTTCAAGTCAGAGGACTCCGAAGCAACAATCATTTGCTTACAGATGGTGATAAGCTGGCTTGTGGTGAACTGATAGAAGACAGTCTGTCATTAAATCAGAAACAGCAGCAGCAGACAAGTGGTGGGAGAAATGTCTGACCCAAAGACAACCTCCACTCTGCTGAACCAGCAACACACTGGAGATCACTAAATTCTGGCTGCACTACCAAACTGTTGTCAGCTTTCTGATTAAAGTGGATTTTTTTTGCCACACTGTTGGCACCTCTAACCTTTTCTTCTCTGGACAAAAACAATCAGCAGGATTCATTATAAAATGACTTTGCTCCAGAGGCGGATCTGAGTCCTTTTTGTTAGCTGCACTCACAAACATCTGTTGCTAACATTTAGCAAGCTCTGCACTGGTGGCAACAATTCTGCCCAATTTTTAGTAAGCGACACTCCCAGATGTCCTAAAGCTTTTGTCTTGGCAGCTGAAACCGTCAACCAGGAATCATTTTTTAAAATGATAATCAGAGTCAAAGGTTTGTAGCAAACCTTTTCTTTTACTTGCTGGTAGATCATTCTGATGAGTCGGGCAAACAGGTCACATCATCCACCTGTGGAGCTGGACACCTCAAATGTTTAGTGGTAAACAAGTCTGTGTTTTACAAGCGAGGTCTTTTCTGCCTGTTTGGGTTGGATGTTCATGTGCGTAGCAGCTTGTCTGGAACGGTTCCTCTGCTAAAAGAGGAAACAGAAACCGTTGGGTTCTGTTGCAGGACAAAGAGGCATCGCTCGACAACCACACTGCTTTCACTGATCTCATTTAGTTCTGGTACGACTGGACGGCCTTTCGTTGTTAAAATTCTTCAGTTTTTCACCTGGATATTTAAGTTTTCTTCAAAGCTTGTAATGGCGAGTAGCTTGAAAGCGAAAGTGTAACCAACATGTTGAGGTAAATGTTTACGTTGGCAGAGAACTCAGACATGAATTTCCTCAAAGCAGATCCAGTTCATACTGAAAGGAGGGGAGACGGTTTCTCTCTCTCTCTCTCTCTTTCTCACACACACACACTTGCGTTGCTATCTTTGTGGGGACTTTCCATTGACTTTCATTCATTTCTACAGCCTGAACCTTACCCTTATCTTAACCCTAACCACTATATACCCAACCCTGACCAAAACTTAATTCACACCTTCGTCCTAAATCTGACCCCGACCCAAAAACAGGGTTTCCCCTTGTGGGGACCAGGCTTTGGTCCCCACAACGTATTACAAACAAACACATGTACGCACACGCACGCACACACACACACACACACACACACACACACACACACACACACACACACACACACACACACACACACACACACGTCAGTCTGTGCTCTAAAACATGGAGACCAAACGTGGATGTACAATTCACTGCAAACACAGAAAATCAAAGTATTTTTGGTCTACTTTCTAGTGAAAAAATCTTAGTACACTTGAAATAAGACAAAACTTAAGAAAACTTTAAGGTATAGGAGCTTGTTTTAAGTCAATAATTCTTTAATGTTGATGAAAAAGGCCGAGGTCCATTGGCAAATTATTTTCCTTAGACATGTTTCCCATGTTATAAGTAAAATAATCCACCAATAGAACTACTTTTCCAATTTTAAGGAATTACTTAGAAGCTTTTCGATCTTGCTGAAAAGTTACTTGTAAGTTTTGTTTAATTTCAAGTGACCAAGATATTTCCACTAGAAAGATTCTTGGTAAGGTTTAGTGCTTTTGCAGTCATTCGGTTTTCCTACATTCTGTGAGATTCGTAGGTTGAGCACACCAGCGTTCTCACCAGTGACTGCAGCTCTGAACTTGAAGCTCCTGCCACACCCTGCGATGTGACATGTAAAACTAATGTAGCAGTGAGTCAGATGCTACACACCTCTGAGCTCCTCCCCGCTGAATACACACGCTGTAAAAGTCGGCGAGCGACCACAGCGTGAACTGTGACTCACCGCTCCGGCTGACAGGAGCCGCAGCGAGCAGCAGCAGGCATGTTCAGACAACGAGACGCACAAAGAAAAGACTCCTGGAGTTCTGAGCTTTCAAACCCAGCGCAGACGGAAACGTGTCCTCACACAAGGATCTGCGTAAATGTGCTGGAACAATTCATTTTGAAGATACATTAACTGTCTGGAAACACTTTTCCGAGTTATGTCTCCCCAGTGGAATGGTCAAAATCAAATATCACATGAAATGAATACGAAGTCTCGTTTCTGGTCTCATGTGAGCTGGGCGCGGCAGCTTCTTGGCCCTGAATGCAAACATTTAGATAAACCAGACAGAACAGCACCCACTGGAGCAGACCAATACTTTACTGGTAGATGTGCAGATCAATTGATCATGCTTTGACAAAACAATAGAGTTAAGAAAAACAGGGATGACTAAAACTGGTTCTAGTGAATTTCAGTGAAAATCATAGTAAAATGGGCAGCAGTGATTAAAAGGTAGACCGCTGAGCTAAAATCATCTCAAACGGTTTGAAACAGAAACCAGAGCCAGGAAGAAGTGGAAGAAAATTGAAATCATCCAATCGAACAGCTCAAATAGCCGCGGCGAAGACTTGGTGAATGATCAACTCCAGAGTGGTCAAAGGTCGGGACTGGAACAATCAAAGTGTGAAGTCAAGGTTTGGACAAGATGCAAACTCCCATTCCTGAACAAACCTCTGAAGGCGGAACTGCCCAGCAGTTTGAGTCTGGAGGCTGCAGGTGGTTCATCCCAAACACTGAACCAAGCCGTTCTCATAACACGGGCGATATGGATCAAATACATCAAAACACTTCTAGAGGAAATCCCTTTGAATCGTTTGTTTCAGGTGTACAGACAGGCTCTGTGATCGTTTGACCCCAACAGATCAGTAGGCAACCCGGGCGAACAGGAGGGCGTGGCCCGCCCATTCTCAGGACAGCAGGAAACATGTCGGGTGACAAACTGGCCAGGAAATGTGGAGAAAGAATTGATGTGTCCAGATTACTGCTGGAAAATGTCTTCCACCCCATACTTTCAAGAATATCATGCATCTGCCTCATCTTCTCAAATCCCAGGCAGATGGCCGCTTGCTCTGGTTCTGCTGGAGGTTTGTTCCTGTTACAGGGGAGATTTTCCTCTCCACTGTTGCCACATGCATGCTCCATGTGCAGGATTGCTGTAAAGCCAAAGAGAACGCCAGCGATCGTCGCTATATCCAGGAGAAAATGCTGCGAGTCAAAGACTCAATGCAATCTGATGAGTTTCCTTAGAAACTTTCTTTACTTTGAATTAATTGAGCTTACTGCACTGACAACTAGGATCAACTGGAATGTTTCAATTATTTTTTTTTGTAAAGTGCTTTGAAACATTTGTCGTGAATTGGTGCCATCAAAATAAACGGATCTGAACTGAATACATGGAGCTGCAGCTTCTTCAGTGACAGATCGCTGCATCCTGGTTGCACAAAGTAGCATAACAGATCCTTCCTCCTAGCAATATTCTTGCCATTTGCAGTTTTATGGAAATGCATCCATCCACATGAAATACAATCAGTTGCACGTTTCCTTTAATCTCAGTGTGCCATTTTAACTGGACTATATTACTCCTGTCCTGTCTTCTCATCCACTTTAACTTGCTGCTGGTTCAGCTGAAATTCCCCAGTGAGGATCAAAGGATATTTCTATTAATTTATCTGAGAACTTCATCTGAAACCCAGTTTATGAAAAAAATGTAGTTTCAACCAAAAAAAGGATTGTGTAAAAGTGACGAGGATGGTGGAAATGATGAACAGAAACCAGCATTCAGTCCAAGTCCTTTGTTTTTGCGCAGGATTATTTCTCGACCCGTTGTCTGATTGTCTATGAAGACCAAACGAGAATAAAACTTTGCATACGTCTTTATTTGAATAAAACGACGCAGAGACTTGATATCACTGAAGCCTGTTAACGTGCTGAAGGTTTGCATTTTTCTGTCCCATCAGTCTTTCCCCTCAACAGCTGTCTGAGCCAGAGATTTGATCTGTTGATTGGCAGGTTGGTAGATTGTTTATTTGGTTGTTTGGTAACCGAACCCCCTTAGAAGTACAACATATGGTCAACAGGAAGTCAGAAACATGTAGCATGACCAGGCTGGCAGGTGACGACAAAGAGAAGGGCTGATTCGGAACTGATAAAACTTTATTTCACTTTAAATCGTCTTTTACAATTTATCCTGTTTATAACATGAAAGGTTAAACTAGAATTGGATTTTTTTTAAAAGACATACACAAATCTAGTTTTACGTCAAGAACCAGAGTGAAGGAAAGGTACTCAGGATTTTTTTTCAAAATTTTTAAACCATTTTTGTGTTTTTTTTTGTATATTTAAGCTAACCCTAAAGTTTCACAACCACGTGCGAGCTAAGCAAGAAAACCGTCACAGAAGCAGACTTTTTTGTTGTTTTTGGGTTGATTTTTGTTTTATTTTAAGCAGAATACTGGTCAGTAAAAACAAAATGATTTCAGATACCAGATATACAGACAGGCTCGGTGCCACATTCACTACTGCAAGGGATCAGTTTTGTCCTTAGAAAGCGAAGAATAACTGTCTTTGTTCAGCTAAAGAGGAAAACAAAAGAGCAGCAGGGAGGATGAGATTTTTTTTTTGTCTTTCTACTTTTTAAATGTCAGTGCATGAAAATATTTGTCCCCAGGAAAAAGAAAAATACCTTCTACATCTACAGAGTGGAATGTCATGGTGCTTTAGACAAGGTTATTGTGACACTGAGTAGAAAAAAGGGGGGAAAATGTTTTGGGAAAAGCTGCAGTGTGTTTATCTGACATCTGCCAATACCAGGATGTAAAGTCGAATATGAAATCTGATTATTTGGGGGATTTAATTTTTAGTATTTGTTTCGGTGCAGTTGGACGCGTGCCTCAACTGATCTGCACATTTTTCTAAAACCATAATCCAAACTACAGGTTCTCATTTCCTCGATTGGCTGATCGGCTGTGATTTGGCTCCTAAAATGTACATACCTGCCGAGGCTTCTACCTGCACCAAAAACCAACTTTACTTTTTCCAACTAGTTCCACCAGAGCTACGTTTGTTTCAATAGCAGGGGAGGAATTAAGATTTTGATGTTGGTCTGATTGAAACAGAAACGCCAGGTCCCAGGAAGCGGTGTCATTCCACAGACTGTACCGTTTTTAACTCGTGCTGCAGAAGATTTGAGCGGCTACAGCTAAGGGCAGGCATTTTTTGCAGCGTTCTGCCGCGAGCTGTAACACGAGACTTGACTAAACTTGTCTTGTAAAGGCAGGAATGGACAGAATGAGGGCAGAGAAGGAAGGCAGAAACAAATCTGGATTAAAAAAAATAATTCACCGAAGCATCAAACAGCAGCTGACTGTAACGGCTTCAAGGTTTTATCTGCAGGCAGGTGGTAACGAACATCCAAAAACCATTCTGTTCTCCACAAAAAAAACAACAACAAAGATTTACAGTTAAGCTCTAAAAATGTTTTACAATTTTACAGTTTTCAAAAAACGGAACTGATCGATTGGTTACAGAATCAAAACACCCGGAAAAGTAAACCAAAGGACAGGCGAGAGAAAGGAGGGGAAGCAAGCGGGTCGTGTTTGCTGAAAATGAAGATGGAATGTTTCCACTTTTGCTGAACAATTTACTATTTTTTTGTGTGAAATGGCGTCAAATCTTTAAAGGTCCCAGTTGGCAAAAAAAAAAAAAAAAAAAAAAAGAAACCAGCGAGTGTTTGATTACCCAAACCAAAAGGAAAAAAAAACATTTGTTTAACTTTTATCAGTGTCACAATACAGCCTTGTATGGAGGACCCTTCTGTATAAACCCCCAGCAGAATTCCCCTGCTGTTCAAACAACCACCCACCCCCTCCATTCCCAGGTCGGGAGGATTTAGAGGAAAAACTAAGCATCACAGCGTTTGTTGAAAATAAACGGACAGTTTAATAACCTTTGTTTTGTTTAAAGTGGAATAAAACCAGCCATTCTTTGCCAGTACACTATGAAAAGCCAAACAGAGAAGGAATGGACAACTATATAAATGCTTTAACTCACTAGGACAGGAGGGGAGGAGGGAGAGAACGTACTGAGATGTTAGGAGGGAGGGATGGAAGAGAAAGATTAAACAAGGAAGGTATAAACAGGAGAAGGCGGGCTCTGGAAGATGTTCATTTAGTTGGTGGTTTGGGATAAAAACCCTCTCTGCGTGCTATAAGACTAAACCAGCCAGAGGTGTGAGCCTGCTGGCCTGTGTTGGAGTGCCATGATGGAGAGAGGGCGGGTGGGGCAGCGGGCGGCGCGGTCCTTAACCTCGCCTCGTTCGCTCAGTAATATTTGTGAAGGTCGGGTGCTATTCATGCTGTTGGTTATACAGAAGGGAAGTCAGGCGGCCGGGCTCGGAGAGGCGGGAACGAGGGAATGAACGGGCTGTTTATGTGTACGAAGAGAGGAGGAAGAGGAGGAGATACAGGGAGAGGAGGAAGAGGAGAAGTGTGGGGATGGGTTAACAGTGAAGTGCGCTCTAGTTGTCTGCGTCGCCGGTTTCACCCTCGTCTCCCTGGTTTTCTGATGTCCACAGCTGCAAACACACAAAACATCTGTAAGTCAAAACCTTCTGAATTTACAGTAACTCAGTCACACAGGAGATGATTACAAAGAGTTTATACTGGAAAAAACAAACAATGTAAGTAAATGAGCCAAACAGCAGGTGATAAACCAACTGAAGGATAAAACCTAAAGAAATGTGATCCTGAGACAGAAGCAGATTTCAAGAGATTAAAACTTCATATTCCACTTCTTCATTTTTATTTATAGGAAATTATTGCTTTGTAAAACTGCATTTCACGTTGTTTTGTTTTTGTAACATTAAATAAAATAAAGCTAATCTGAATCTATTTACCCCAAAATGAGTAAAACCGTTTATTAGCATCCATCTCCTGACTGGAAGTATTTATGAACAGAAGGGACTCGAATTCAATCTGAGGCAGATTAGGGTGATGGTACAGAAGCCTTCTAACTAAACAAAAGTCAACAAAAACATGTGAAAATGAGCTCAGCAGTTATTAAAAAAGGTTTGATTACATTTTTGCCTGTAAAGATTTTTCCATTAATGATCGAGGAGTGAATAAATCATTTGACACGCAACTGTCAAAATGAAATATTTCCCATCAGAAACCTAACGTCTGTGTTGAATCTGTGGGTCAGACAGAAATGACAACATGGAAACTCAGAACCGCTGACTTCATTCGTCTCCAAACTCCAGGACGTTTTCCCTTACAGAAGGAAAACGTTTAAATGTTGGCTCCAGTTCTCGTTTCTTGATCAGATTGCAGATGTTTACGTGCCAAGTAGACGATGAGAAACAGGTCAGACTATCCTTCCTTTAATTTAGCATTCATAAAGCTATCTGCAGCATCAAACCAGTAATTACAGAATAATCAGACAAGCTCAATCTGATTTTAAACCTCAAACCAACATCTGTGCCGAGTTACTACAGGTGATGGCGAATGGAACGAAAATCAAAAAAGGTTCAACCAATCCCATCAGACAGTTTGATGTTTCACTGCTGGATAAATAACCTGAGAGCGTAAATCATTTGGTGACAGGCAGCCAATCAGAGCAGCTGCTGCTGAACGCAGCTTTATCTGTAAAACTCGTTCGTCTCTCACTGTTACGCAACAAGTTTAATGTGTCAAATCTACTGAAGCTCAAGAAATAAAGGGAGAATATGTCCAGGAATTATGGAGGATCCCAACAGATGTTTCAATAAAATGCTTTAATAACAAAAAGGGATTATTAAGATAACAGTTGGTTGCATGCTTACAGTAAGGTTGTCCCTTAGTAGCTGCATGATCAGCGTGCTGTCTTTGTATGAATCCTCGTTCAAGGTGTCAAGCTCGGCGATCGCTTCGTCGAAAGCCTGCAGTGAAAAAAAAAAAATCCATCGTTACCGTTTCCCGACTGTCCTGGAAAGCCTCGGCGTCCGTTCCGGAGGTCGGGTTAACGGCCGAGAGGCAGACATGCGGCCTGTGTGTGTGTGTGTGTGTGTGTGTGTGCTGAAACTCACCTGCTTGGCCAGAGAGCAGGCCTGCTCGGGCGAGTTGAGGATTTCATAGTAGAAGACGGAGAAGTTGAGGGCCAGGCCCAGCCGGATGGGGTGTGTTGGCTGCATGTCCTTCTTGCTGATGTCAAAGGCGTCCTGGTAGGCCTTCTGAGAGTTCTCCACCGTTTCTTTAAACACACACACACACACACACACACACACACACACACGTCACACAGTGATCCTGCACAGCCGCCTCCGTCCTACGGCTCATATCAACAAACTTTATGAGTGGAGGACACAATTCTCTTTCAGGGAAACCGGTGCTGCTAATTTATTATTTTATTCTTTTGTCCATTCAGAGACTCAACCTGAAAAATGTCTTTACTTTCAGCTAATATCAAATAAAACTAAATATTTAGTACAATGATTCTGATTCTGCCTGGCGACCGTTTGATAACTGAAGTGTTGGTCATTACGGGTGAGCACCGACATCGTTTATCATTTATTGTGATAAATATCTTATAAGAATTTTGACTTATTGTCACAATAAACTCCAATTACTGATGTTTAAAGAAACCTGTAACTATTGTGAGGAATGTTATTTTTACTATTTTCTCCACTGTTCACTAAAAGTTTCAATAAATACCAAAACATTGAAATACTAATAAAATGAAATGCAAATAAAATATAATGCAAATAAAATGAAATGCAGTTACTGTGTGCAGTTCCCACAAGTCAAACAGGAATGTTTTTCTAGAGCTACACTGTTACCTAAAAACAAGTAATTATTTCTTATTGTTACTTTTATCATTATTGCAATAGTACCTTAAAATATCATGATAAAAGTTAAAGTCCATATCGCCCACCCATACTAGTCAGTGCTACTTCAGTCAACCCATTGCCATGGCAATTAGATGATTGAAACCCTTGGCAACAAACGATGAAGCTGTCGCTTAGCAACAGCCTGCATGAGGCGGTCGCGCCTTCGACTTAAGCTTAAAGAAAAGGATATAAATAGATGACAAAGAAGCATGAGATCAAATGACATCCACTCTGGCCAATTATGTCATTTCCACATAATGGTTTGTAGAAACTCTTCACATGCATTCTGTGTAATTAACACCGTCGTGAGCAAATGATACCATGCACACGCGAATGATAAAAAGGTGATGAACTGCTTTGGTTTTATTCTTCCAGTTCGTGTGGATACTGCAGGAACTGAAGGTGTGAACTGTTCGTCTTTGAAGCAGTGAGGCTGAGCTGGGATCCTCACCCTTCTTCGAGTCCCCAGAGGCCACCTCTGACAGGTATCTGAAGTAGTCTCCTTTCATTTTGAGGTAGAACACCTTGCTCTCTGCCTGAGATGCGTTGGCAATGAGGAATTTGTCGAGCAGGTTCTGGAACAAACAGGGACAGGTCAGAGGTCAGTACATCAGAACAAACCTGGAACCCTATCACCGGCCGTTCCCTCTGCTCCCAACAGGTAACACCCCGCCACGCTGGCTGCTGCTGCTGTCCTCATCTAATAGTTTAAAGAAGGGTTTTATCCAGATCATGTGATCAGCTGCAACTTCACCCCGGAGCATCTCTTCACTGAGCCCAGCTTTGTTCCAGTGATTACATTTAGGCCCATTTTAATCTGCTGACTCCACCAACCTGTCCTAAGAATGTGCAGATATCTGCTCAAGCAATCACCATCCAGCACTTTTCCTCTGATTTTTAACTTCTCAGTCATTATCCCACTTCTGTTAGCACTTACTGACATTTCTGCAATGCAAAAATATCTTTATCTCAGCTAAACGTTGCATATTTTTTGCATGCGGAATCTTGCTTAGTAAAGTTCATAGTAAAAAAAGAAACTGTTTTAAGGTGTCTTCCCACCTGACAGTCTGGTAGATTCAGTTTAATTTGGAACCAAAGTTGCAACATTTGTTACATTTTCAGCTGCTGTCAAACCAACCAAACCCTTTGAAAAAACCTGTTCCCCTCCTCGCCTGAGGTGGCGCTGCACAGAGAACCACTGAAGAAAACGACAAAACCTCTGAAGATGGCAATGAGCATAACTTCTTTCTTCATGAAATGTAAGCAAATATGGAGTATCATCAGATTTTAGTGGTTGGAGGATTTCTCTTTAGCTAAAGACTTCTTATTTTTCTAGCTAGTGCTAGGCTAGTTTACCCAGAATACCCTTTGCTATAGTCCACTTCCTGCTTTTGAAGTGATCTCCAGTCCACTTGGCGTTCACATGTACTGCATATTTGAACTGCACCAAAATTCACCTCAACCAAGCTGAGAGCTACAGAGTGTCCACCAATCCTTAACGTCTTAAATTTTCATTAAAAATAAACGTAAGTTGATCTTAAACTTGTTAATGGAATCTTAAATCTTGCTCTATTGTAGTTATTTTCTTGTACTTTTCAGTCAGGCAGAAGTTTGAGTCAAATAGAAATCTTCATTGCGTTCTGTAACTCGAGATGGGTGAGGCTCCCAGAACTAGCTAACTAATAAACACTTACTAGCTAGCTAGCGTTTTAGCGTCATCATGGGTAAGCACAGATTTATTACGAGTTTGCTGAACAAAGTTTTCAGAAGTTATAAGAGGCTATTCTGTGAAAACAAACTTAAGCTAGGCACTATGAAGGTTAAGGATGTGTAACAGGGCTAAAGCCGGGTTCACAGTTTTGCTCTGCTTGATTGTATCGCCTAACCATCCCTTATATTTACAAAATTTCATTCAAGATGGCATTAAAAGATGTTAAAAGTCTTAACTTTGACTTGCTGAAACATGCAGATACTAACCCAGGTTTTTGGGGCTTTTCTGGTCACTAGTTTATGGAATATGAACAGAATTCACCAAGTCCTGTCAGGGCCGGGAGTCGATGTGGGAAAATGGAGTGCAGATTTGGTTGTTTGCAATGAACCAATAAGAGAAACTCTGCAACTGAGGGGCTGGATTTAACGATTGTGCTGATGTCAGGAATTTTAAATCTTTTATTGCGGCAGTTAGACTCAAATATTAATTTTGCAATAAAATGATACAGAAAACAAAGCTATAAATTTGTGGGATAGCAATTTGAGGCCAACTCTTTGGATACTAAGCTCCATCTTCAGACACTATATTTGTCACAAAAACGATTATTTTCTTCGTCCTGGAGTAGCCTGTCCTCCTCTTCCTCCTGCTGCTGCTGCTTTAAGGACAGCATGCTTCCACTCATCCTTTCCTCCCTTCATTCCTGCAGCCCCACATCATCACCGCTGAGGCTCCACCAAGCTTTGACCTTGAAGATATTATTAGCCATCTGCTCATGCGCTGAAATATTTCAGTCTCGTTTGACCTTGAGCAGATTCTGCTCTCCACTCGTCGGGGCCAGAATGTGAAGAAGCGGCTGCTGGTGGAGCTGATCACACCTGTGGTGTTTAAAAACTGCAGGCAGAGTTTCTCTGAGGGTCAAGCTGAGGCTGAGTCCCACATAAAACCCTTCAGCTGTTTATGAGGCTCTTAAGGGTGAAGTAAAGCAAATTAAACCAGTTTGAGGTGTAGCAGATTTTAAACTACATCTCATCTTCAGGGTTCAGGTTCTCCATCTTTTCTAGTTTCAACTAGAGTTCCACTTTTTCACTTTCAATACCGATACATATCTGAGGTTTACCATCATCTGATACAGAAACACTCTCCTGAACTGACATAAATACACCAACAGCTTCACAAACTTGGTCAAACATGTACAAACAACTTTAAATTGATTAGCTGATGCAGTTAAGAGTAAAACAGCAAATGGAAAATAAATAAGACTAAAACAAAAGTTGGTCAAACATGTAAAAATAAACTAAACATCTTTCAAATAGTTCAGAAAGTCAAATTAGGAATTCTAAATATAATGAAAAATAAATAATAAACATGACGTCACCTAGACCATAAAGCATAGAATTAGACAGAATAGATCAGACACATCGTCACTGATACTCTATCTAGAATTTTTTTTAAATATCAGAACCAATACAGATATTAATATAGAATCGGTGCATCTCCAGTTTCAACATTAGGTGTTTGACACTCAATCTGTTCAAACAGATCTTTGTGCAATTCTGTTATAAAATTCCTAGCCCGTCTTATTTAAAAACGTTTAAATTGCTACAGAAAACGAAGCAGAGATGTGAGAATCTCCGCACACCGACCTGCCTTCCAGCACCGAGGGAGGATGAGTCGCTCTTCCACCACCTCTGCCCTATTTAACAACTCCAGTCCCACGTCCCATTCCCTGGACCCATCATCACCACCCACCCCGTTTTTTATTCTCTTCACACCCCTCAGCCGCCCCTCCCTGTTCCTGTTCATACCAGCACGTCGTGGCAGATTTCTTGGAGTTCACCCTCGATCTTCACGCGGTAGTCACGGGCCATCTGCTGTTTCTTCTCGTTCCCCTCCGTCTTCTGCTCGATGCTGGAGATGACGCGCCAGGAAGAACGGCGGGCCCCCACCTATCGGCACCAGCACACACACAACCGGCATTAAACACATCATCAGAAATCAGAAAAAAAAAAGAGGAAAAAAAAGGCAAGTTCATGTTGTTTTTTTTTTGCAAGAATATTTATCATTTTACCCTGTAAAAAATGTTCCCTCCAGCACGTCAAAGTCATGAACTCATGGATTTTAAAATAAATGTACAAAGAATAGGGATGCATTGATTGCAATTTTCTGGCCCATCACTGATTACCAATCCTGAAAAAGCCTGAGCTGCCGATTCTGATTTTGGCCAATACTGATTTTTCTTTTGTCAGAAATGTTGCTGATTTGACCACAGTCGGGTGACCATCAGTCAAACCTCTCATGGCAGAGCAAAAGAAAACAGTTGTTGATTTTTAGGCTTTTGCTGAGGTGGATCAGATCAGTGGATCAGATCGGCTTCATAAACAAGTATCGCCCAATCACCGATGTCCCAAAATGAAGGACATCAGGGTTTATTTAAAGGTGCACCCTTAATCAAAAATCTTACATTCTATGAGACTGAACTGAATAAAAATAGGGATACACAAAATATCGGTACCAACATCGGTATCGGCCGATATTTGTCATTTTTTTAACACACCGGTATCTATCTGATAAATAAATCTGGGCTGATATTAACAACTGATATTTCCATCTTGTTGCAGTTTGTTAATGAGGGCAAGTGAAGGAAGTTGGTCAGTGATGCAGCAAAGGATTGTGGGATGTTTAACTGAAGCAGAGAGAAAGTGGTGAAAGAGGGGTGTTTTTTCTTTTTTAAAAGGTGTCAAAATATATATAATAATATCAGTAAATATTACTAAAATATCAGCCCAAATCTTCATACAGGTGCATCCCTAAAAAGTACAAGAACATTTTTTATTTCTACATCACTTAACCAAAATGAGGTGATCAGAGAGGTGGAGGCTGGAGTACACAAAGCTGTTTTTCTGGAAGTCGCTGTTCAGAGTTTGACCTTTTATGGACTAATTACTAGTATTTCCCATATTCTCCATTTGGGGATTTGTCCTGGTTAAACAAACTAATTTATAATTTTGACATTATTTACACAATTAGAAGAAATTAAAACAAATTAACTGAGAGGAATTTGGGCTTCAAGCAACTGAACAACTTTAAAAATACATATTTTTCTCATAAACGCTCCTGGGCAACAAACAGAGCAGAGGACTCTTCTGACATGAAGCAGTTTGGACAAAAACAGCCATAACTTTTATTAAGAAGTTCAGAAAATAAGTAAAGATGAACAACTGAACCATAGTGATGTTGACCAATGATTATCATCAGGTGACAAGTTGCAACAGCCCTAATGGCAACAAAACAATGATTTATTACTCTTAGCTGATTAAAACATCTGGCATTTCTCTGTTTTTACGGTGTAATTACAGTGATTTAATATATTCCTAGTACTGATGCAAGTTAAAAAAAAAAGATCTCAAACTCTAAAACTGCAGTGCAGCTGCTCCTGCATATTGTGCGCAAGAAAGTTTGAGTAAGATAAAATCTTCTCCTCTTTTCAATAATTTCTACTTGTTAAATATTTGTGTTTGTTAGAAGAGGATAGGTGAATAATGTGAAACTAGATTAATGAAAAGTCAGTTTACTGTCCCTGGTCACCTAAAAAACAAGCCCATTTCTTAAAATGTGTTTATTTTAGAGACTGGGGCATAAAACTGGTTGACCTTTAGGGGTCAGCGTGTGACAGAACACATTAAAGACGACATCAAGTCTCAAACTCTGAAGCAATGCTATTCAGACCGACTCAAATGTGTAAAGGTGAGAGTGACATGAAAAATGGGCGTGGCTTCAGCATAATTATGTTGGCATTGATGTGCAGAAAGTCAGTGACTCATAAAAGACTTTCACTTGGAGTGAAAGTGAATCGGTTGTGTTTCTGCCACTGGTTCTTCGAACAATGACAGAACTGACTTTTTTTTTTAACTGAAAAAGTAAAAATCAAAGCTTTTAAGCACAGCTGACGCTCGTCCAACTAAATTTATAATTATAGTGAACTATGAGCTCTACTGTGGGATGTAAGCCAGATTAGGAGCCAATTGTAGAGCCATAATTGCCATACCACGTTCTTATAGGCAACGGAGAGCAGGTTGCGCTCCTCGTTGCTAAGCTCCTGACCCTGCTCCGTCACAGCCTTCATGGCAGCCGCCATGTCGTCGTAGCGCTCGGCCTGCTCTGCCAGCTTGGCTTTCTGCACCAGGTCGTTCTTATCCATCTTTTAGGCTGAAAGACAAAAAAATACACACAAAATTAGGGGTCTGGCGTACGGAAGAGCATTATTAATTTATATCAAAGCAGCAAACAACTCATTGAATAAAACAATTGGACAAAGGGGTGTGGAAACCTCCAGGGCGGATGACCTCAGCAGGGCATGAACGAGAAGGTGGATCACCGGGCTTCAGATCGACAACCATTTTTAAAACTCAAACATTTTCAAAAGCCTTAATGGATCTAAAAGCTCAACCCAAAACAATCAATGTATCATTATTTTATCCTTGAAGACTTTCAGCTCTTCAGACCCATCAGCAGGACTCCCTGGGACCGTCATACCTCCATCTCCAAGAATTACTTTAATGTTGGAGTTTTCCTCAGTCATGAATCTAAATATTTATCCATGACAGCAGAAGAAATATAGGTTATACTATTAGCTCTAATCAACTTTCTTCCAAATATAAATTCAAAACTGCTGAGTTTAAGTGTTCTTGGGGCTCAAGTGACCTCTGACCTCCATGTGGAAACAAGATGTTCTCTATAGTAAAATGAAAAACTGGCAGTTTTGTTGCAGGCAATAGGTTTAATGTAGTTAAGTATTGTTTGAATACGTCACCTTTTATTCGTTTTAACTGAAAACCAAACCTGACATGCTTTACATAGCAGTTATGCATCCAGCCTGCAGAGATAAGCAGCAGAGAAACACCTTTGTTGGAGTTCCTGTTACAACCGCTGGCACACTGCAAACAATGACTCAAAGATTCTGCTGTTAAGGCACAAAAAATTTAAACAAAGCAACAAAATTGATTTCCTGGATTTAATAAAGCCACAAAGTACAAGCGTTTGAGTAAATTGTGCACTTTACCCAAATATAAGTCTCTAAGAAACCCGGTGGTCAAACCATTCCTTTTACCGTCAGGTCGGCATTTACTCAACTAGTTAGACGAGGTATTATGTCATTTTGTTTCCACGGCTTTGACTCTGCATATCTTCAGGCAAACACTGATGTTCTGCTGCAGCTGGCTAAGCATCTGGGCCTAGATAAAACAGAAGATTTTCTCTGCAAAGGGAATGTGTAGCAACTTCAAAATGGGTTTTATTTCCTTAAGACACTGGACTTCTGTGCAGTAAGGCACCCTAATGTTAATAATTACCGGATCAAAATGGGTGTTTGGTTAATTTATGCTCATGTAGAGATTCATCACACCACCAGGTGGCACTTAAATCAGGAATTAATCTTTTAAATCAAAGTAATTAAAAAATAGCTTCAGATTGGCTTTCCGAGTCAAATTGATATTTGGCAACGAGAGTAATTAGTCAAAAAATACTGTAAAAATGTTTGAGTTGTCATTTAGCACAAAATAAACGTTCCTCCTGAAAACTGCCAAATCCAAAACCAAACAAAGTCATTTGTGCTTTTAACAGCTGCTAATTAAAATAAAGACATCAGTGGGACAACAGCAGCTCAGCCATTTGTAATGTGATGCTGAACAAACACCACAATGTATAAAAAAAGTTCAGTGGTGTAAGACGCCCCACCTGCATGTCTTCATCACCAGTGTCATATTATCCAGACTGCGTTTCTTTAGAAGGTCAGTCTTTAGCAACAAAGCTTTAATAAAACAGTGATCAAATGCATTTATACAACATATAGGTATGTGCTGGATCCAGTTTTTCATGTTAAGTTAGATTACAGATGGTTCACTGCTGCATTTCCCTAAACTTTCACCACATCCTGTTTTATTTATTGCCAGATGGTGCTGCTTTAATCATGAGGGCAATTTGATGATGTGAATAAAAAAATATCTTTGGATTTTTTCATTTAGTTGCAGTAGTTGTGAAGCTTTACAGTTAGACACATAGAAAACCCTTGTTCCATTTCTTTTCACCCTCAAATAAAAGTAGAGTTAAATTATATACATTTTATAAAATCAAGTTTGACATGTATTAAACAGTTTAAATTGGTTAAATTGACTTAAAGAGCTTTATTTTAAAATTTTTTCCCATCAAAACCGATGGTTAAAATCTGTTGGTAGCTCTGGTTAATCTCACAAAAGATAAAATTAATCTGGACAACTTCTTCACTTAGTTATTGTGCGACCAATTATACATGCTTCCTCTAGCTCTACAGGGTAATTGAACTCACAGCAGAGAAACACCAAAATCAATCACCTGATCATATGGAGTCACATTCCATTCCTTTTCCAAATTACAAAGTACCAAAAGCACCAGGCAGTGGTAAAACTAGAAATTAAAAACTTGTTCTCCTCATCAGCAGATGAAATGTAGAGGAGAGAGTTGTGCTTTTTTCTGCTAGCTACATGCAGCATAAATGAAAATACTCACAGGGATGTGTTATTTTTGGTGTTTCAAAATGAGCATGTACACCTATTACTAAAAATATATTGCGTGTACTTTCACTTCCTCAAATCTACTACTAACCAAGACATACTTTCATACATTGAGGAATCAATTGTTTTATTTGATATTTATTAAGTACGTTTTTACTTGAAATGTTAGTGGTTCAAGTAAAAATAGAGCAAAATTAAGAAAGGAAAAAATGCATTAAATCCTTTCTCAAACACAATAAACATGTCCCTTGACTTAAAGGATATTTATACAATTCAAAGTTTTTATTTTAACTATTAAATCTGCATTAAAATACAACAAAAAAGGCATAAATGAAATATATACGTTGCACGCATCTTCTTCCTGGTGATAGCTTAAACACAAACATGTAAGGCTATTATTCTGATTACTTCTATACATGTAATGTCGCTTGTCCCGGTTTAGTTTTAAATAGATGACATTAATGACACACGGATCGAATAAAATTGATCGAACTGAGCTCCGATCATCCAGCACGCCAGTATCTCACTCTACACGTGCAGGGCTGTTATCCAACCACCTGGTTGTTAACAGGCTTACTCACGCCGAAAAAAAGGAAAAAGAAAAAAACCCAAAAGGCACCATCTTCAAACCGCGAACAGGACCGAACACAACATAACGCATCGATTCACTAAAAGCTTGAAAAACAGCTATCGAGTCGGGAGCGTTCGGTTCCTCCGACTGGCTCGGCGTGCTAACAGCTACGCCCTCCTTGTCGCATTCCCCTGCGGAATTTTAAGATGGAGAGATAGATTAGCGCCTATTAGCTTAGCTCCTAGCAAGCGGGACCTGACCGAGCGCCGACACCCAACCGAAGGCCCGATTCACCAATCTGGGGGCAAATATAGCATTTCTTTCAAGCTAATCAAGCCGATTTGGAATTCCTAAGCAGCGATTTTCAATTTTCAGCAAAAAATAAACGTCGTGTATGAGGCGAAAACTCCCGGGAAATATGGAGGGTGTGTTAGCTCGTTTCACTGCGCCATGACGGAGCTCAGCCATTCACAACCGAGCTACGTTTCTTATAATACCAATTTACAGCGATTGAGGACAAAATGTGCATTTATATCGTCTTTTTAAAGACGGAGCTTCTTACAGGCAGTGCGCCGTGATGCGTATTTAGCACAGGATGCTAAAATTGTTCGGGCTGCTCTCTCGCGACGGCTCGGCCGCTGCTAAGCTGTCAAAATGGCCAGACTCGAGAGAAGCTTCTCCCTCCCCACACGGTCTGCGGCTCGCATCGAGCCGAGCCCGTGCTTTCGAAGGCAAATTATCAGCAGCATACCGACTGCGCCGTTAGTACCTGTAACCGTGTCGCAAACGTTTTGTAGGTTATTTCTCATTATCTGGTTACATTCTCTGGCCTAAATTCTCGCACCCAGCCCCAAACCACAATAGGCACCTTCCGCCGCAGAGGCAGCCCGCGGGACCACCGGTCCGACTGCCGTTCCCCTGTGAAAACTTAGCTTAGCCTTCATATTACATATTGCTCGATTAATATAATAGTAAACTCACATTTTGAGCGTATTAGAGATCCTGATTTTATTCTCTTAACGATGGGAGTATCTCAAGCCGTCCTCCGCTCGCTGCTCGGGATATTCAGGGCAGTACCACTTCCGCCTGCTCTGACACTTCCGCTTCCTCTAAACCCCACCCCTCCCCCCGCCAGTATCTATGGCAACGGCGCCAGGGGGTTTCCTAACCATCTTGCGAGGGGCTTTGACGTCAGGAGGTCCATGGCAACCGTTACAGGATGACGTTCGCCAGTCTCCGTGGCAACTGTTTCCATGAGACCGTTGCTGTCGTATCTAAGTTCAGCATCATGTCAGCCAATGCGGCATTGTGTGGGCAAATATTATATATCTATATAATATATATAATATTTATATTACAAATATTATAGACGTGTGTATATATAGAAAAGCCGATTTCTATCTTGCTTTTTTTGAGCTAAATTTTACAGAGGCTTGTATTATATCAATTAAACTTATATAAAACTAAATGCTTGTCCGGTTTTAGATCCAGTTACCACACTATAGAAGATTTTAAATTCTAATTATTAAATACATTATTATGTATATTATGGATCAGATCAAATCTTCAATGTACATTATATATATATATATATATATATATATATATATATATATATATATATATATATATATATATATATATATATATATAGAGAGAGAGAGAGAGAGAGAGAGAGAGAGAGAGAGAGAGAGAGAGAGAGAGTCTTTTGCATAGTTCTTTGTTATTTATTTGTATTATGGTGTCCCACATGCCTCAATTTCCCACCTTTTTTAATCTTTATGTGCTGCCACTAGGCGGTGTCATTACATTAGGCTGATGAAACACAGCTCCATGTTGCCTTGTCTCATTATCGCCCAAGGCCAATTGAGGCACTTTTTAAATTATATTTTTGACACTAAGTTCACGGACCTTAGCAGCAGATATTTATATGCTTTTGTTATTTATTTACTTATTTATTTGTTCACTTGTTTGTTTATTACTCAAGGTACCACTGCAATTTTGTTATGTCCTAGGAATATAATAACAAATTAAAACATCTTATGTCTTATGGTAGAGGATTTACTTCAGTGCTGTCAGGAAAAAACTGAAAGTCTCATTTGGATTCAAATTTAAGTTTCACAAACCACATAAAAATACTAAAAGTAATACCAAACTTCAGATGTTTTTTTTTTTATTTCTCTTTAGAATTAAAAGTCTTCCAACAAAACAGAGCACTGATATGTAGTGCTGCCTGTAAAAAAATAGTCATGCAGCTGTATCTCTTCCAAAATGCCAATAAAAGAAAAATAAATCACATATGCCGATAGCTATTCACGACTATCGGCATAATGTGATTGTCAACGGATAACATTTAAAATCTTGTGTATGGCCTATAAGGTACTGAACGGTCTGGGGCCTAAATTTATTTTTGCTAAGGCATGAACATGTAGACCCCTCAGGTCATCAGTGACATCTTCACTCTGTGTTCCCAGGATGACAACTATGTAAAGAAAGGCTGTATTTGGTTTCTATCCACTTGTGTGATGTTATTTTGTTAAAATGGACCGAAATCTGTGTGCTGATTTTGTGCCATGAAGTACTTTGGCATTTCTGAAGGCAAAAATGGTGGCAGTAAGTGTCAATAGATAATAAATTAGTAGATCAATAGTTTATCAAGCATAGAGCTGCAGTCATCATTTTCATACACATATCCATCCATTCTCTGTACACCTTTGTACCTACTGGGGTGGGAGGGGTGCCTTTCTCCAACAAGGCATTTCAGGTGAGAGGCGGGGTCACCAGTCCATTGCAGGGCAACACAGAGACAGACAGGACAAACAACCATGCACACTCACACCGATGGAGAATTTAGAGAAACCAATTAACCTGACAGTCATGTTTTTGGACTGTGGGAGGAAGCCGGAGTACCCAGAGAGAACCCACCATGCACAGGGAGAACATGCAAACTCCATACAGAAAGACCCTGGGCCGGGAATCAAACCTTCCTGTTGAAAGGCAACAGTGCTACCAACTGCACCACTGTGCAGCCCCTTCCATATATCATGAGTCTCAGTATTAAATATTACATAATCTTGATTTCTACAAGTTATTCTTTCTTTCTTTCTTTCTTTATTTCCTCTGCAGGATGTCTGGGCTCTCCCTTAGACATAGGGTGAGAAGCTCGGTCATCCAGGAGGAACTCAGAGTAGAGCCGCTGCTCCTCCACGTCGAGAGGAGCCAGTTGAGGTGGCTCGGGCATCTGGTCAGGATGCCTCCTGGATGCCTCCCTGGTGAGGTGTTCCAGGCACGTCCCCCGGGAAGAGGCCCTGGGGAAGACCCAGGACACGCTGGAGGGACTATGTCTCTCGGCTGGCCTGGGAACGCCTTGGGGTTCCCCCGGAGGAGCTGGAAGAAGTGGCTGGGGAGAGGGAAGTCTGGGCCTCCCTTCTGAAGCTGCTGCCCCCACAACCCGACCATGGATGAAGCGGAAGAAAATGGATGGATGGATGGATGGATGGTTGGATGGATGGATTGATGGATGGATGGATGGATATTCTTTATTCAGGGCACTTGATGTGGATTTACTCCCATCTACACAGACCTGTAACTCAGTTATACACATGAGTTGTTTTCCCATTTGAAGTCTGATATTTCCATGCATTGCATATAAAATAGGGGTTGGCATTTATCATTTATTGTGATAAGTTTCCTATCATGATAAGAATATTTTGTTATCATTGTCACAATAAATTTCAGTTAATGATCTTTAAACCCCCAAACTGACCTTATTGAGAGGATTGATAGTTTTACGTTTTTCTCCATTGTTAGTTCAATAAAAGCATAAAAAAATACCAATAAATTTGAAAATACAGTTACCATGTGCAGTTAATTGATACAAATGAAATCATACTACATCATGTGACTGATGTCCTGAAAAAGCACATTACAAGTTTTTTGTCCCTGTTTTTCAAGGGAAGTATTTGTTTTTGTAGGACTATTATTGCTGTGACACACAGACACAGTCATACAGTTACCTAAAGTAGAAATAAAAATCAGTTCTTACTGTCACTTTTATCCTTATCACAATATTACCACAAAATATAGCGATGAAACTTTACGTCGATATCACCCAGCCCTCATATGAAGACACAAAACTTTATTTTCTTTTACTGCTTAACGTTAAATTAGTTTAAACGTTTTTGTTTTAGGTAAGTTGTATTAGGATTAACTAAATTATTTTCTTAATTAAAGTGTGGACAACATTTTTAATATATGTTAATGACTGAAAAACCCACAATGATCTCTGAAATAACTTGAAACAGACAAGGTAATAATAAATAACGAGTTTCTGAAAACTGAAGACAAACTGTAGAGAAGGATAATTCAGAATCAGAACCAGAATCAACTTTATTGGTCATCAAGGGGAAATGAATTATTTGCTGATAAGCTATTCCCATTCAAAGTATTAAATAATGAGGCTTAAATGCCAATTGATATCCATGTTCTTATAATTTTGGTTATCTTTATCTATGATCAGTTTTGCATTTTGTCTTATTTCTCATTTTCCCCACTGAGGGGCAATACAGGATATTGCAACCATATTTTTAAGGATTCTCTTTGTCTTTATGGTGCTAATTTTAATTTGATCTTCACATTATGTTTGATTGCTATTGCTGCATATGGTGTCTGTCTGCAAAACAAATGTATCTGTTCATGTAACATGAAGCTAAATAATTTAAAACTACAAATCATCATAATGTTCCTTCAGTGGGAGCAAACCTGTTATGGGAACTGTATCACTTCCCTAATTCCTCTGCAGTTCTTAATATTTTATTTAAAATTAAGCTTTTGCAATAAGAATGGCAACATTAAAATTTTATTATCTTTGCTCCATCATTTATCATTGCTGAAAATCACTAATAGCATGGTTACGTAATATATTTCAAGAAATATTCACTCCATACTGGTGGAAAACTTACTCAAATGTTTTAAAAGTGTGTGTGTGTGTGTGTGTGTGTGTGAGAGGATGAAATAAACTAAAAGAAGAATATTATTTTATTTGTTGTTAAAACAAAAACAAAACAAAACAAAAAAACTTCCCAGAGTTGTAGTTCACAATAGTGGCCACTAGATGGTAGTAAAGATTGTTGGTAGATTTACTGTTCTTCTTCTTGCCCCTATTTATGAAAGCATCAATGCTGCATCTTTATTACACTCTGTCATAATTTTACATCCACCTTCACGCCTGACAGACCCCCGCATCCTAAACGTGTTCAGGTAGTCGTTTTCTCCAAAGCTAAACCAGTTTACTGTGACCTAGAAGTGTGTTAAATTTAGACGCATCCTCTGCGGAAAGCGTTTGAGCTCACCACGCTCCGGATCCCTTTTAAAAGTCCGGGTCTTAAATGAATTCATTCATCTTTTAGTGTGATGAAATTTCAGCTTTAATGTAGAGGTTTTAAGAACCAGGTTACAAGTGAACAGCGAGACAATAAAGAGAGCAAACTGCAGAGGAAGCGTGCCTGAAGTTTTTTTTATGTTCGGATGGGAGAGTAACATTAAAAAAGTGTTAAAATATTTTAAACCTGTCGGAAGAAAATACAGATTTGCCAAAATTGGACCAGCAGTATTTAAACATTGTCTCTAACCATTGAAATAAGATCAACATTAGATGAAAAATATTAACCATAGATGTGCAAATGTTCAAATACATGCCAACCACGGATGATAAAATTCAGATGATAAAGTTCATACCTTGGAACATCATTCCACTTGAGCTTTTTGCACTAAAATCACAACACCACTTAATTTTTATTTTACATGATACAACAACACAAAGTAGCACATAATTATGAAGGGGGAGAATTATATATGCCTTTCAAAAAATATTTAGCATCTATTTGCTGTGATCACAGATGGAAGTATTTCAATCTGGAAAGACTCAGACAAAGAAAAAGGAACAACTAAAAGATTTAATGACAGCAATGAATAACAGTTCTTTGGTGCTCGGGCCGGCAGCTGATCTGAGCTGAGATTTGATGTGAACTCGATGAACATCCCGATAACCGATTAGGGATGCTCTCCCCCAGGGCCTAACACTGGTGGTGGAGGTCTGGAAAGGGTGACATCCCAGAGAGCCGAAGGATGTGGGTGGAGAAGGGGCGGTGGTGGGTTGAACGCAGCTGGGAAGCGGCTGACGGCTTCGGTGTGGATCCTTTATGCAGAGCTTGATTGATGATTGGACACACCGGGTGAGGTCCAGAGCTGAGGTCGGAGATGAGCATAACACCGATGGGCGAATGGAGGTGATGGAGTCTTTCAGGTTGAATTTTCGCTATCAGCTACATTATTAAAATTATTATTAAAAACACAGCAAGCTCAGGATGAAGAGGTACTAAAGGAAACTGTTCTCTTCTGCTAAGTCAGTGTTTCTCAATTCCTGTCCTCAGGCCCCCCTGCCCTGCATGTTTTAAGTGTTTCCCTTCTGCCACACACCTGGATTGAATATTTGGGTGATTAACAGGCTTCTGCAGTACTTGATGGTCATGCAATTATTTGAATCAGCTGTTCTGGTATAGAGGCACATCTAAAACATGCAGAGCCGGGGGCCCTGAGGACTGGAATTGAGAAGCACTGTGCTAAGTCAACAATTACACATTTTTAGATTTTTATAATCACCTGGTTAGAATCTTTGATCTGAACCTTCAGAGCCACATAAAGACAAAGTATCACCTGACAAACATTTCCAGGATCAGAGGACTGATGTCTCAGCATCAGAGAAACTGATCCATACATTTATCTTTAGTGGCATTGATTCCACCCAGTTCTACACCACCCAGATCTACATCACCCAGTTCTACACCACCAAGTTCTACACCACCCAGTTCTACACCACCCACTTCTACATCACCCAGTTCTGCATCACCCAGATCTACATCACCCAGTTCTACATCACCCACTTCTACACCACCCACTTCTACACCACCCAGTTCTACATCACCCAGTTCTACATCACCCACTTCAACACCACCCACTTCTACACCACCCAGTTCTACATCACCCAGATCTACATCACCCAGTTCTACATCACCCACTTCTACACCACCCACTTCTACACCACCCACTTCTACACCACCCACTTCTACACCACCCAGTTCTACATCACCCACTTCTACATCACCCAGTTCTACATCACCCACTTCTACACCACCCACTTCTACACCACCCAGTTCTACACCACCCACTTCTACACCACCCACTTCTACACCACCCAGTTCTACATCACCCAGATCTACATCACCCAGTTCTACATCACCCACTTCTACACCACCCAGTTCTACACCACCCAGTTCTACATCACCCAGTTCTACATCACCCACTTCTACACCACCCACTTCTACACCACCCAGTTCTACATCACCCAGTTCTACATCACCCACTTCAACACCACCCACTTCTACACCACCCAGTTCTACATCACCCAGATCTACACCACCCAGTTCTACATCACCCAGTTCTACATCACCCACTTCTACACCACCCAGTTCTACACCACCCACTTCTACACCACCCAGTTCTACATCACCCACTTCTACATCACCCACTTCTACATCACCCAGTTCTACATCACCCACTTCTACACCACCCACTTCTACACCACCCAGTTCTACACCACCCACTTCTACACCACCCAGTTCTACATCACCCACTTCTACATCACCCACTTCTACACCACCCAGTTCTACATCACCCACTTCTACACCACCCAGTTCTACACCACCCAGTTCTACATCACCCAGATCTACAGTCCCTACACTGCCTCCCTGTAGCTCAGAGAACAGACTTTAAATTCTGTTGCCAGTTTATAAATCACTGAACAGTGTAGCACCACAATACATTAAAGATCTGCTGCTGTTGTATCAGCCTTCCAGACCTCTCAGGTCTTCTGGTTCTGGTCCGGATCTGCATCCAGAACCAGAACCAAACATAAAGAAACAGCACTCAGCTTTTCAGAAAACTGCAAAACAGCTGAAACACTGAGTTCCTTTAAATCTATGTTGAAAACCCACCTGGTTAGAGCTGATTTAGAAACATAATAAATGAAACATTAATCAATAATCTGATGTGTAGCAATGAGAAAATTTAATGTTTCAACTGCTAATTGTATTTTCTCTCATATTTGTATTTTTTTGTTTTTATGATGTAAAGAACGTTGAAATGCCTTGTTGCTGAAATGTGCTATAACAACATTTGATTGATTGATTGATTGATTGATTGATTGATTGATTGACTGATTGATTGATTGATTGATCCCCTCATAAACAGCGTACTGATATCTGAAGAAGCTTTGGTTTTAAATTATTTTCTACCTGCATGTTTCTTCTGAATGAAAGGAATAATACTGATTGTAGTTGTTCAGGTCAAGTCCTGACTTGAAAACAACAGATAATCTAAAGTAGACTAAGAATATTATTTGTAATTTAAATCTCTCAGGGTATTTTGGGTTTAACTTTATAAATGATTTAAAACACACAGCAGTCTTCAGTCCTTCTGATTATGCTTTCTTGCACTGCATTTTGAACGCTATTGCTTTTTGAAATGATTTGCAGTTAAAGTTGACTTAATATTTTCATTTTGGGTTAAATAAACAAACAGCCATGGGAACTGATCACCTGGAGCTCAACGTGAGCTGCCTCCAACGTTAGTCACCCAGAAGTGACTGAGAGCTGCCTGCCATGATGGAGTCCAGCATCTCCAGTCTTCAATCAATGTGACAGAATTTTAATCAACGTGTTATGAAGTCGTATAACTCAGGACTTGCTGGGGGCCTCAAAGCAGATGAGAGATCTACTGAAAATCAATGAAGTCACCATTTGAACTCCAAACTGTTTGCTCAGAGGGGTGACGGCTTTTAAAAATAACAGCAATAAGACTGCAGTGTGAGGTATGAAGAATGAATGAGTGGAAAAGAAAGAAACAATGCAGAAAAGGTTAAAAAGGACAAAACTGGGGGCAACAATAACCAATGAACTTCAGTCATTTGTTTATAACACTGATCATGCCGGCAGGGACAGAGAGGTCACAGACTTCCTCAAAACAAACAAGATTGATATTTGGACCATTTTGTATTTAATTAAAAGGAAACATTTAAAGGACAAATCCTCTCATTTCAGTTATGCAGATACTCTCCTGTAAGAAACAATGTTATTGTTTAAAACGGACAAAATAACAAAAACTGAAGATGAAAAAACACTGAACTAAATAAAAACAGTAATTAATGGGGAAACTATAACTAACTGTAACTATATGAGACATTTACAAAACTAAAATTGTAGATATAATATCCTTCGTTTTTGTATTTATCAATCCTTTTATTAGCCTTTCAAACTGATGTGAAATTGATTTTTTCCCCACACAAGCAGTTCACGTCAGCTGTCAGTAAATTACGGCTCTCCGTAATCCTCCTGGCGGCCGCGCTGGTCCACCAAATGGAGACTGCAAAGAAAACACCAGTCAGCTGGTTGTTCAACAGTGAAGTAATACACTTTTGATTATTACCTTCCATATTTACATCACGAGTAAACTAATATTCTTAATTTCGTCATTCAACTGTAGATATTAAAGTAGCAGATGTATTTTTCTCACATTTCATGTGTGATGTAAGATTAATCACTGCAGGAATTGAAAACTGCAGGAATGTGGAATGTTAGTGTGAAATAGGCGCTCTCTTTCCAACAGTCTGTCTCTGGTTTCCAGGCTCCTGCTTGCCTCCTCAGATTAACATGAACAGAACAGTTATTTATAGAGCATGGAGAACTGGGGATTAGTGCCATTCCTGTTGTGTTTTGGATGCTCATCACTTATTAGATGACTCAAGGTGTGGAAGAGAGTTCCTGTTTGTGTGAATGTGCAAAAATAAACTCGTTCTTTTATTGTTTTCCACTGGAAAACAATGGAAAAGAACTGATTGTTCTTAAATTATTGACCTGTGTCCATGTTAAGGAATGTTGTGGTAAAAAAAGGTAGAATCTGTTTCTAATATAACATAATGAAAATAAAATTTTCCTACAAATGTTTACTTAAACTATTCCCTTATCACTGTGCCAAACCTCTTTACGTTTATCCAGTTTATTGACGCTTCTGCCCATTTCTTTTTTCACATCTCTCTTCATTTCCAGCAGTTTTCTTGTTGCTGATCTGTTTGAGCTCGCAGTTTTTTTCCATTTATCATTTACAGAAACATTTAACCGTCAGACAGACACGACCCCAGACTACAGAAGAATCTAAAGATATCAACTCAGTGGATCGCTGGTAGACTGGTTGTGTTTAATTTTCATTAAATAATGATGATGCATTTCCACTCTGGTCTCATTATTCTAAAAATCTTTGCTTAAATTAAAACTTTGAAATCAACGACAGAACATTTTTATTTTTTGTTAAAAAAATAAGAAATTTTCTCTTAGCAGTTTCTTTTAACAAGCTGCGCTCGTTAATTATTTTAATAAGGATTAAGTGAGGGCTTTTTGATTTTAAAAGCACTTTCATGCACAAGAGAAACACAATACTCTTTTAAAAGACAAAAAATAAACAACAAAAAGAAAAACATAACTATTACCTAAACAAAACAAACAAACAAAAAAAAAAATCAGGATTGTTTTCTAAACAAATTAAAATGATTTGAAAGACGATTATGAGACACAGGAGCAAATTCAAATCAGCATAAATTAGTACACTAATTTATGCTGACTATAAACTAACATAATAAAGACTAAAAAATGATTTAAGATTAAAAGAAAACATAGGTCTAAATATAATTCAAACAATTTCTAAACAGTTCATTACTTACAGCAATAAAACAAACAAAAAAATTAGCATAAGAAACAAAAATAAAATCAAACTAAAATGATATAAAACTTTATATATTAATGTATATTTATGGATATTTGGTGCTGGAACTATTAAAACAGGCAGGTATAAGTGTCCACATGTTTCACATGCACTCTGTGTTTAAAGAGAAGAGTCCGGTCGTTTTAAAAACTGAAATAGTTTTAACACGGAGTGAAGCTTTTCTCATGAAACCGCTCAGGAGGAAACGACCAACATTTAAATAATATCTTTGTCATTCACTGTCTGGTGACAAATGCAGCTAAGATAAATGTTTCAGCGGTGTGGATACTTTTCTTTTACGAAAGAATGTGGGTTAAACTTGTCTGAATAAAGGAAATGAAAAATGGCCTGATAATGAATATTGAGTTCTACTTTCTATATAAGATGAATTTCTGAGGCCACGGCCCAGTTTCTACCCAAACTGGGCTGAAATGTCCTGGAAGGAGTTTCTGCTGCTCCTGCTTGATGAGCAGGTATTTAAGTATTTCAGGTTGTGAGTATAGAAGTGCACTTCCATGATTCTTCACACTGAACCAGACTGACAATTTTCTGAGTTTTCCAGACAAAGGAGGAAAAAATCCAGTATTTTTATTGTTTCATGATGATTTCAAATGTGAGCCTTAAATGCTATTTAGCTGCAAAGAGTTGCATGTGTATGAAAGTAAAACTGTCTGATCGGAACAACTCAAGTAAAAAACTCCCAAGGTCAAAATCTTAAGACCAGGGGAGAAATCTGAACCGCTTTCATTCCATGTCAGAGGGAAATAACCAGGTTTCAAATACAAATTCAAGATGCAAAAATACAAAACAGAAACAGGAAACAAAAACATGCACTTGTGCAAACTATTCAAAAGTACATTTTAGTATTTTAGCTGATGAGATATTTAAACATCGTCTTAAAAAGTCACAAACCTGGCTTTCATGTCATTTTCTGTAGTCATTCACATTGTCAACACCTTCTGAAAGTAAAGGCTAAAAGTTTTTCTCTTTGAAGGTGTTGAGATGCACAGTCAAGGTGTTGCAAGGCGCCTGTGCTGCCGATGCAACAGGGCAGTCATTTTAAAATGAAGCGTCCTGATGTGCATTGGGCTTTTCGTAAACACACAAGCAAAATGAGACCTCCACTAATGCTGACTGAACACAGGATCTGTCAGAGAAGGTCTGTCAACTTTACAGGGAAGAAATTTTCCAGGCTGGACTTTGCAAGGCAGCACCGACCACTGAAAGATGGAAGACAATGAGTAAAAATATCAAAATATTTCTGATAACTGCATATTATGTTTATGCTCTCAGAAAAATTTATTGTTTTCAGAAAATGGAATGCTTTTGACCTGTAGCAACCACAGCAAATCCACAAACAAGCTAAGCATGAACACACAGTCATGATCACAATCTGTGTTTTCACCCTGAAAT